>NC_084747.1:4288355-4305855 GCF_033978785.1 Entelurus aequoreus
GTTTTATGCTCTTTTGTCAAAGAAATCTTTGATGTTTTTATATGGCAACCACACAATACATGCAGTATTTTTTCCACATAAAACATTTTAAAGTGACATTTTTGAAGTAATTGGAGCCATGAATAGGTCAATAATTCATTATAACATTGATTTTTTTTTTGATTTTTTTTTTTTTGGAGCGATGACAAAAAAAAGAAAAATAAAGAAAGACAAAAGAAAAAAAAACAGCCTGCATG
Source organism: Entelurus aequoreus (assembly GCF_033978785.1). Lineage (NCBI taxonomy): Eukaryota > Metazoa > Chordata > Actinopteri > Syngnathiformes > Syngnathidae > Entelurus > Entelurus aequoreus. Next base: position 4,288,592 of record NC_084747.1, read on the forward strand.
GCAGCTTTGTGTCAACATTGCAAGTTTTTCTCGTTAGATTTCACCTCATTCCACTTTTTAAAATGTTTTTTTTTATTATTTTTGCAATACTATCAGTTTTGCAATTTTTGCATAATGTGTGGCGGGCCCGTAAACAATTAGCTGCGGGCCGCAAATGGTCCCCGGGCCGCACTTTGGACACCCATGATGTAAGTAATATGCAACTATAATTATTTAAAACTTGTTTATTTGACAAATTGGCTTTTTTAGACTGCAATATAAGACACTTATTACGTATGTCTAGCACAGGGGTGTCAAACTCATTTTAGATCAGGGGCCACCTGGAGAAAAATCTACTCCCAAGTGGGCCGGACTGGTAAAATCACGGCACGATAACTTAAAAATAAAGACAACTTCAGATTGATTTCTTTGTTTAAAAATAGAACAAGCACATTCTGAAATTGTACAAATCATAATGTTGTTGGGTTGTTGTTGTTTTTTACACTTACATGTTGCGGTTAGTAGTATTCTATCTTTATTTGTTGTTATTTATATTTTCTGTCAACTCATTGGTGTTAATTTTCAATCTATCAAGATAAAAAAAAATATCAAAATCAAATTACAGGATGTTATTTATGTAGTTTGCTCATATTCCTCGACTGGTGCACTAACATCATGTGGTTTATTTTGAACATATGTAGCATCATCTACAAAGATACAAATAATTGCTATTGCGACATCTAGTGGACACATTTAGAACAACAGTTTCTTTCATTTAAAAATTCCGGCTCATTTTTATACTTAGCAAACTCACCCCGCGGGCCGGATAAAACCTGGTCGCGGGCCTGATCCGGCCCCCGGGCCGTATGTTTGACACCACTGGTCTAGCATGTGCGCTATTGTGTGCTTAGCTGCTGTGTAGCTGCTAGCTCCTAATAGCCAACAGTATAGCCTACCAAGTTAACGTTTTGTTCTGTGTTTTACTGCTTGTATCGGTGTTTGTATCGAACATTTTAGATCGGACCGATTTAAATATTTCAACAATAAGTTCTACTGAAATGGACTAAAGGCCTAAAAAGTGACGTCCAAGCTCGGAGACAAAGCGTCATGGCTCGGCAGCGCTGTCCGTTTGTTTACTGGCCACTTAGCGTCCTTTTGTTTGCTGGGGCCCGCCGAACCGCGTCCACTTGATTGTCAGACGCCCCCCGTCTGTGGGCGTTTCCCGCCCTGCGCTACGGAGGAAATGTGTGTCTGTGGCCGCAAACAGATGGACAAAACCCAGAGGCGAGGGCCAGCACCGTGACATGACTCTCTGGTTTATTTAAAGTGGCTGCTATTACTCGGCCGCAGCGCAGTGGCTAGGGCCCAAACACAACTGCAGTATAAAAAGCAGTAAAGTTCGCCGGACGGGGTCACGTCTCGCAGACGAGCAACTGAACATCCTTCCATCGTGTGTCGTCGGTCACGCTCAGAGAGCAGAATTCCGCACCGCGCCACAAAAGACATGCTTTTTTTTTTTTTTTTTTTTTTCCTTTTTCCCAAACTCAACCAACAACTGGCAAAAAGTGTGGAAGATGTTTGAAATGTCACAAGCTGTATTAAAAGCATGTAAAAAAATAAATAAATAAAAAACCACAAAAAAGTCAGTGTTCAAAAACAAGAAAAACAAAACAAAAATGAGGGGTATTTTATTTGAACCAAGCAAAATTATCTGCCAATAGAACAATAAAATTTGGCTTGTCAAGACTTTCCAAAATAAGTCAAATTAGCTAACCTCAATGAACCCAAAAATACCTTAAAATAAGTATATTCTCACTAATAACAAGAGCACTTTTCTTGGTAGAAATTTTTTTTGACCTTTTTGCTCAATAATCTTAAATGAAGTAAATGCTAGTGCCATTATCTTGACATAATGATATGCGCTCTGTATTACATTTCTAGAAAGCAGCTAACTTATACTAAAAACAAATTTATTGTTCTTAATGGAAAGGCAACAAGGCAAGCGCTTGTTACTCTCGGGGTCTCCTAGCCGCTCAGGCAAATCATATGGTCTAAAAATGCATTTTTCCATGGATAACATGATATCATCGCGTCAAGTGCGTGCTCTTTCAGTCAATTCGTGCGCATATATACAGCCCGGCCCCCGGCAAAAAATATTTTAAATTGTAATTTTGAAGAATTTATCTGAATGTGCATGAACTATTTCTGTTCAAAATTGTTAGAAATGTTAAATGTTTAAATATTAACTGTCAGTTTACTGTACTGTGCCAACTGTACTACTATATGAGTACGTGTTTTCTATTGTTTCATTGAAAATAAAACAGCAAAGTCCATTTGGCTGTCATCTGTTTTAATTATGAGACACAATTATGTCAAAGTCATAATTTTTTTATTTCATGCTTGAAATAAGAAATGATTACTTTGAAAAAGCAGTTTTCTACTTGTGAGTGTTGATGACACAGCTTTGCAACAGTTGATATTCTAGTTTCAAGCATGTTTTACTCAATATAGCTCATCAAATCTCAGCAACAAGCTGTAATATCTTACTGAGATCATTTAGGAGCAAAACCCTTAAAACAAGTAAAACACTCTTAACATAAAATCTGCTTAGTGAGAAGAATGATCTTATTGTCACCCTTATTTGAGATATTTAATCTTACTTAGATTTCAGTTTTAGCAGTGTGGCAAAAAGTGTGGAAGATGTTTGAAATGTCAAAAGCTGTATTAAAAAAGCATGTTAAAAAAACACAAAAAAGGCACCTACACTGCAAAAAGTGAAATCTAAGTAAGATGAAATATGTCAAATAAGGGTGATATTTGCTTATTTTCTGTCTGATAAGATAATTCTTCTCACTAAGCAGATTTTATGTTAGAGTGTTTTACTTGTTTTAAGTGTTTTGCTCCTAAATGATCTCAGTAAGATATTACAGCTTGTTGCTGAGATTTGATGACCTATATTGAGTCAAACATGCTTGAAACTAGAATATCAACTGTTGCAAAGCTGTGTCATCAACACTCACAAGTAGGGATGTCCGATAATATCGGCCTGCCGATATTATCGGACGATAAATGCGTTAAAATGTAATATCGGAAATTATCGGTATCGTTTTTTTATTATCTGTATCGGGTTTTTTTGGGGTTTTTTTTATTTTTATTAAATCAACATAAAAAACACAAGATACACTTACAATTAGTGCACCAACCCAAAAAACCTCCCTCCCCCCATTTCTTTGTGTTATCACTATTCTGGTTCCTACATTTTATATCAATATATATCAATACAGTCTGCAAGGGATACAGTCCGTAAGCACACATGATTGTGCGTGCTGCTGCTCCACTAATAGTACTAACCTTTAACAGTTCATTTGACTCATTTTCATTAATTACTAGTTTCTATGTAACTGTTTTTATATTGTTTTACTTTCTTTTTTATTCAAGAAAATGTTTTTAATTTAGTTATCTTATTTTTTTATTTTTTTTTAAAAGTACCTTATCTTCACCATACCTGGTTGTCCAAATTAGGCATAATAATGTGTTAATTCCACGACTGCATATATCGGTTGATATCGGTATCGGTTGATATCGGTATCGGTAATTAAAGAGTGGGACAATATCGGAATATCGGCAAAAAGCCATTATCGGACATCCCTACTCACAAGTATAAAACAGCTTTTTTAAAGTAATCATTTCTTATTTCAAGCATGAAAAAACAAAACATGATGCCGAGCGCATATCATTATGTCAAGATAATGGCACTAGTATTTAATTAATTTAAGAATATTTTTCAACATATTGAGCAAAAATGTCTCGTTTTTTTTTTTCCTACCAAGAAAAGTGCACTTGTTATTAGTGAGAATTTACTTATTTTAAGGTATTTTTGGGTTCATTGAGGTTAGCTAATTTGACTTGTTTTGGAAAGTCTTGACAAGCCACATTTTCTTCTTCTATTGGCAGAAAATTTTGCTTAGTTCAAATAAAATACCCCTCATTTTTGTTGTTGTTTCTTTCTTGTTTTTGAACACTGGCTTTTTGCAGTGTACAAAGCCGAAAGGAGTCAGAATGTTGTATTTTTTTTTAAACCGGCTTATAAAAAAAAGAAATCAAAGAGCTGCACTTTTTTATCAGCTCGCCCGCAGCTGATAAAAAAAAAAAGAAAAAGAAGAAAAAAAAAGAAAGAAATCAAATTTATAGGTTGTGTAACGTTTTCATTTGCACTCGGCGTGAAATCAAATTGAGTTTTGATAATGAAAACAATTGTTGGTGCGAGGGTTAATAGAATTCATGGAGGGACATAAGTCGCCGTGGCATTTCATTACTGTTCTCCTGCTATTTGATTTAGCCCTCACGCCTCCGGACTGTGTTCCGGCTTGATGGGCTCAGACAAGCAGAGCCAGGATGTCATTCAGGGTCTTGGCGTGCATACACAAATGTCGGGGCCAAAAAAAAAAAAAAAAAAAGGCGAGGCGACTTCATTAGCATAGTGGTAGCGTTGGCTTTGAGACCGGCACGCTGACAGGGTCTTAAGTGACACTTGAGTAGAGGCAGCCCGGCAGACAGCTTAAATCCATGTTGACTCGCGGGACCACCTCTGTGGCTTTAGGGCCGCAGTGACGCTCGTATTTCCTTACTTTTCCCCTCCCGCTTGTCGGTGCCACTTGGGTGAAATGCTGCTGGTCGCTCACCGCTCAATATTAAAGTTCAAGTTCAAGTCCCAACGATAGTCACACACACACACACACACTAGGTGTGGTGAAATTAGCCTCTGCATTTGACCCATCCCCTTGTTCCACCCTCTGGGAGGTGAGGGGAGCAGTGAGCAGCAGCCGTGGTCGCACTCGGGAATCATTTTCGGTGATTTAAAGGCCTACTGAAATGATTTTTTTTTATTTAAACGGGGATAGCAGATCCATTTTATGTGTCATGCTTGATCATTTCGCGATATCGCCATATTTTTGCTGAAAGGATTTAGTAGAGAACATCGACGATAAAGTTCGCAACTTTTGCTCGCTGATAAAAAAAAGCCTTACCTGTACCGGAAGTAGCGTGACGTCACAGGAGGTAATATTCCTCACAATTTTCCTTTGTTTACAATGGAGCGAGAGAGATTCGGAGCGACAAAGCGACGATTACCCCATTAATTTGAGCGAGGATGAAAGATTTGTGGATGAGGAACGTTAGAGTGAAGGACTAGAGAGGCAGTGCAGGACGTATCTTTTTTCGCTCTGACCGTAACTTAGGTACAAGCTGGCTCATTGGATTCCACTCTCTCCTTTTTCTATTGGGGATCACGGATTTGTATTTTAAACCACCTCGGATACTATATCCTCTTGAAAATGAGAGTCGAGAACGCGAAATGGACATTCACAGTGACTTTTATCTCCACGACAATACATCGGTGACACACTTAGCTACTGAGCTAACGTGATAGCATCGTTCTCAAATGCAGATAGAAACAAAATAAATAAACCCCTGACTGGAAGGATAGACAGAAGATCAACAATACTATTAAACCATGTACATGTAACTACACGGTTAATGCTTTCCAGCCTGGCGAAGGTTAAAGGCCTACTGAAAGCCACTACTAGCGACCACGCAGTCTGATAGTTTATATATCAATGATGAAATCTTAACATTGCAACACATGCCAATACGGCCGGGTTAACTTATAAAGTGACTTTTAAAACTTCCCGGGAAATATCCGGCTGAAACGTCGCGGTATGATGACGTATGCGCGTGACGAAGTCAGAGTAACGGAAGTTATGGTACCCCGTAGAATCCTATACAAAAAGCTCTGTTTTCATTTCATAATTCCACAGTATTTTGGACATCTTTTGCAATTTGTTTAATGAACAATGAAGGCTGCAAAGAAGACAGTTGTAGGTGGGATCGGTGTATTAGCAGCGGACTACAGCAACACAACCAGGAGGACTTTGTTGGAGCGCTAGCCGCGCTAGCCGCCGACCTCACCTTGACTTCCTACGTCTCCGGGCCGCCAAACGCATCGGGTGAAGTCCTTCGTCCTTCTGCCTATCGCTGGAACGCAGGTGAGCACGGGTGTTGATGAGTAGATGAGGGCTGGCTGGCGTAGGTGGAGAGCTAATGTTTTTAGCATAGCTCTGTGAGGTCCCGTTGCTAAGTTGCTAAGTTAGCTTCAATGGCGTCGTTAGCACAGCATTGTTAACCTTCGCCAGCCTGGAAAGCATTAACCGCGTATTTACATGTCCACGGTTTAATAGTATTGTTGATTTTCTATCTATCCTTCCTTCTATCCTTTATTTTTTTGTTTCTATATGCAGTTAAAGCACGATGCTATCACGTTAGCTCGTAGCTAAAGCATTTCGCCGATGTATTGTCGTGGAGATAAAAGGCACTGAATGTCCATTTTGCGTTCTTGACTCTCATTTTCAAGAGGATATAGTATCCCAGGTGGTTTAAAATACAAATCCGTGATCCACAATAGAAAAAGGAGAGAGTGTGGAATCCAATGAGCCAGCTTGTACCTAAGTTACGGTCAGAGCGAAAAAAGATACGTCCATCACTGCCTCTCAAGTCCTTCACTGTAACGTTCCTCATCTACGAATCTTTCATCCTCGCTCAAATTAATGGGGTAATCATCACTTTCTCGGTCCGAATCTCTCTCGCTCCATTGTAAACAACGGGGAATTGTGAGGAATACTAGCTCCTGTGACGTCACGCTACTTCCGCTACAGGCAAGGCTTTTTTTTATCAGCGAGCAAAATTTGCGAACTTTATCGTCGATTTTCTCTATTAAATCCTTTCAGCAAAAATATGGCGATATCGCGAAATGATCAAGTATGACACATAGAATGGATCTGCTATTCCCGTTTAAATTTTAAAAAATCATTTCAGTAGGCCTTTAACAATGCTGTTGCTAACGACGCTAAGGCTAAATTAGCAACTTAGCAACCGGACCTCACAGAGCTATGCTAAAAACATTAGCGCTCCACCTACGCCAGCCAGCCCTCATCTGCTCCTCAACAGCCGTGCTCACCTGCGTTCCAGCGATCGACGGCGCGGCGAAGGACTTCATCCGTGGGTTTGGCGGCTAGCATCGGCTAGGCGTCTGCTATCAGGGTAAGTAGTCCTTGTTGTGTTGCTGCAGCCAGCCGCTAATACACCGATCCCACCTACAACGTTCTTCTTTGCAGCCTCCATTGTTCATTAAACAAATTGCAAAAGATTCACCAACACAGATGTCCAGAATACTGTGGAATTTTGTCGAAGAAAACAGAGCTCTGTGTATTGTGTCCAAACACTTCCGTGGACCTCGCGACGTCACGCGCATACGTCATCCTCCAAAGGCGTTTTGAACCGGAAGTTCCCCGGGAAATTTAAAATGTCACTTTATAAGTTAACCCGGCCGTATTGGCATGTGTTGCAATGTTAAGATTTCATCATTGATATATAAACTATCAGACTGCGTGGTCGCTAGTGGTGGCTTTCAGTAGGCCTTTAACCCCCAATTCCAACCCTTAATGCTGAGTGCCAAGCAGGGAGGTAATGAGTCCCATTTTTATAGTCTTTGGTATGACTATAAAAAGTGTCCAAAGATTCACATCTTTATTATTTAACACTTGTTATTTGGTAAGTGCCAAGTTAGATGTACCTCTATTGAAAAAGTCAAGATCTCAGTTTTTGTATGCACCACTTTTAGAATGATTTGGTTTCCGTCAACAATTTTGCCAGGGTTTTTGTATACATTCTCGATTATAGTGTGGCCACACATTGCCACACCAGACGAGTCCATTTGCCTACAAACCCCGTTTCCATATGAGTTGGGAAATTGTGTTAGATGTAAATATAAACAGAATACAATGATTTGCAAATCCTTTTCAAGCCATATTCAGTTGAATATGCTACAAAGACAACATATTTGATGTTCAAACTCATAAACTTTTTTTTTTTTAACAAATAATCATTAACTTTATAATTTGATGCCAGCAACACGTGACAAAGAAGTTGGGAAAGGTGGCAATAAATACTGATAAAGTTGAGGAATGCTCATCAAACACTTATTTGGAACATCCCACAGGTGTGCAGGCTAATTGGGAACAGGTGGGTGCCATGATTGGGTATAAAAGTAGATTCCATGAAATGCTCAGTCATTCACAAACAAGGATGGGGCGAGGGTCACCACTTTGTCAACAAATGCCTGAGCAAATTGTTGAACAGTTTAAGAAATACCTTTCTCAACCAGCTATTGCAAGGAATTTAGGGATTTCACCATCTACGCTCCGTAATATCATCAAAGGGTTCAGAGAATCTGGAGAAATCACTGCACGTAAGCAGCTAAGCCCGTGACCTTCCATCCCTCAGGCTGTACTGCATCAACAAGCGACATCGGTGTGTAAAGGATATCACCACATGGGCTCAGAAACACACTGTCAGTAACTACAGTTGGTCGCTACATCTGTACGTGCAAGTTAAAACTCTCCTATGCAAGGCGAAAACCGTTTATCAACAACACCCAGAAACGCCGTCGGCTTCGCTGGGCCTGAGCTCATCTAAGAGGGACTGATACAAAGTGGAAAAGCGTTCTGTGGTCTGACGAGTCCACATTTCAAATTGTTTTTGGAAAGTGTGGACGTCGTGTCCTCCGGACCAAAGAGGAAAAGAACCATCCGTATTGTTCTAGGCGCAAAGTGTAAAAGGCAGCATGTGTGATGGTATGGGGGTGTATTAGTGCCCAAGACATGGGTAACTTACACATCTGTGAAGGCACCATTAATGCTCAAAGGTACATACAGCTTTTGGAGCAACATATGTTGCCATCCAAGCAACGTTACCATGGACGCCCCTGCTTATTTCAGCAAGACAATGCCAAGCCAGGTGTTACATCAACGTGGCTTCATAGTAAAAGAGTGCGGGTACTAGACTGGCCTGCCTGTAGTCCAGACATTGAAAATGTGTGGTGCATTATGAAGCCTAAAATAGCAGAAGGGAGAACAACTTAAGCTGTACATCAAGCAAGAATGGGAAATAATTCCACTTCCAAAATGTGTCTCCTCAGTTCCCAAACCCTTACTGAGTGTTGTTAAAAGGAAAGGCCATGTAACACAGTGGTGAACATGCCCTTTCCCAACTACTTTGGCACGTGTTGCAGCCATGAAATTCTAAGTTAATTATTATTTGCCAAAAAAAAAATAAAGTTTATGAGTTTGAACATCAAATATGTTGCATTCAACTGAATATGGCTTGAAAAGGATTTGCAAATCATTGTATTCCGTTTATATTTACATCTAACACCATTTCCCAACTCATATGGAAACGGGGTTTGTAAATGTTCATTCATCATTTATATGTATTTTGCATTGTTTCCTGCATGTTAAACTACAATTATTCTCTATAAAATGTCTTTTGTGTTTATATTTTACGTGACTGGATTGGATTCATTGGAGTTACATTATTTGCTATAGGAACAATTTATATTCTTTTGGAATGTTTTCCTAACGAAAATCTATTTAGCGCATCTTAACAACGTGACAAATTATAGGTTCAACGCCAAAATTTGAGCGGGGTATGAATACATCCATCAGTGGTGTCGTAAAAGTGTCGCGCTTGCAAGAGCAAACACAACAAAAGTGCAGTTTTCTGCCATTGTTGTTTTGGTAGAAGCGAGGATATTAGGAGGTAGAGAACAAACCAGTGGCAGTGGACGTCGGCGTCACGCCTGCTTTGCATTGTGGGTCAGGGCAGGTGCGGATTCGCGCGGGATGCAAAACAGCAGAAAAAGGCTGCAGGAAAGGAGGCGAGCGGCGAGGTCGCGTGATCAAACGGACGCCTTTGACATGTGCGAAGTCACGGTGGCGAGATAATAAGCACGACCGTCTTCGTAATAACCGGGTCCGTTTCTCCGTGGTCGCGCTTGTTTTCATTCAATCTGCGCCGTGTGACTTCCTTGGCATGGCAGAACGAGGGCGAGCCGCCTGCAACTTGACCCCGGCGCCAGAGGTCAACAGGAAGTACGCGAGGAGGCGTCACGACTTCACGCTAAGCAGCAGATGGAAGCGTAAAATGAGGATTAATGACATGATCCCTTGTTAAACTACACATTGTCTTCAATATTTCACAATAAAAGTTGGAGAGGAAGTCATGTTTTGCATGCTAATCTGTTTTATTTTGGTTAGCTCATGACAGTGTTTTTCAAACTTTTCTGAGTCAAGGCACATTTTTTTCGATGAAAAAATCCAGAGGCACACCACCAGCAGAAATCATTGAATATTGACGGTAAAAAGTCGTTCTCACAGTTGTTGGATATGAATTCAAAACATCACGCCGTGACTTATTTTGAGGTTTTTGGTGTTTTCCTGTGTGTACTGTCTTAGTTCTTGTCTTGCGCTCCTATTTTGGTGTTGATTGTCATGTCATGTACGGATGTACTTTGTGGACGCCGTCTGCTGCTCCACACGCTGTAAGTCTTTGCTGTCGTCCAGCATTCTGTTTTTGTTTACTTTGTAGCCAGTTTTAGCTTCGTTAAGCATAGCCTTCCCTAAGCTTCAATGCCTTTTCTTAGCGGCACTCGCCTATTGTTTATTTTTGGTTTAAGCGTTAGATACCTTTTTACCTGCACCCTGCCTCCCGCATACTGTGAAACACGACAAACACGACATTTGCGGATTATAATTACTGGTTTGCAAAAAAATATTTTTATCCCAATCAGGTGAAATTACATAATCTCCCACGGCACACCAGGCAATATCTCACGGTACACTAGTGTGCCGCGGCACGGTGGTTGAAAAACACTGTCTTATGAGATTTGGCGTGCAGGAAAACAGTGAGGCAATAGCGTAAAACAAACAAGATGAAAGTGGCGAAAGAGCAGCTTTGATTGGTATCCATACATAATGTTCTATCTACACTTCTGTTAAAATGTAATAATCACTTATTCTTCTGTTGTTTGGATACTTTACATTAGTTTTGGATGATACCACAAATCCGGGTATCAATTTGAGTGGCGGACCAGTACTTTTCAGAGGCGGTATAGTACCGAATATGATTAATTAGTATCATGGTACTATACTAATACCGGTATACCGCATAATCCTAGAAGAGACGGTCAGAAAGCGGCTTGAAGATGGTCTGTAAAACATAATCCATCCACATTTATTCTAAAATGTTGATTTTTTTTAAAGTCATTTTTAACCATCCACATTTATTCTAAAATGTTGAATTTAAAAAAAAAAAAAGTCATTTTTAACCATGCACATTTATTCTAAAACGGTGATTTTTTTTTTAAAGTAATTTTTAACCATCCACATTTATTCTAAAATGTTGATTTTTTCAAAAAAGTCATTTTTAACCATCCACATTTCTTCTAAAATGTTGATTTAAAAAAAAAGAAGTAATTTTTAACCATCCACATTTATTCTAAAACGTTGATTTTTTTAAAGTCATTTTTAACCATCCACATTTATTCTAGAATGTTGATTTAAAAAAAAAAAGTCATTTTTAACCATCCACATTTATTCTAAAATGTTGATTTAAAAAACAAAAGAAGTCATTTTTAACCATCCACATTTATTCTAAAATGTTGATTTAAAAAAAAAAAGTCATTTTTAACCATCCACATTTATTCTAAAACGTTGATTTTTTTTTAAAAGTCATTTTTAACCATCCAAATGTATTCTAAAATGTTGATTTTTTCAAAAAAGTCATTTTTAACCATCCACATTTCTTCTAAAATGTTGATTTTTTTTTTTAAAAAGTCATTTTTAACCATCCAAATTTATTCTAAAATTTTGATTTTTTTTTTCAAAAAAGTCATTTTTAACCATCCACATTTCTTCTAAAATGTTGTTTAAAAAAAAAAAGAAGTCATTTTTAACCATCCACATTTATTCTAAAATGTTGATTTTTTTTTCTTTAAAGTAATTTTTAACCATCCACATTTATTCTAAAATGTTGATTTGAAAAAAAAAAAAAAAAAGTAATTTTTAACCATCTACATTTATTTAAAACGTTGATTTTTTTAATTTTTTTTTTTAAAGTCATTTTTAACCCATCCATCCATCCATTTTCTACCGCTTACTCCCTTCGGAGTCACGGGGGGCGCTGGAGCCTATCTCAGCTGCATTTGGGCGGAAGGCAGGGTACACCCTGGACAAGTCGCCACCTCATCGCAGGGCCAACACAGATAGACAGACAACATTCACACACTAGGGAGCATTTAGTGTTGCCACTGTTAATATCTGCTTACTTTGTCTTTCAACATGTTCTATCTACACTTCTGTTCAAATGTAATAATCACTTATTCTTCTGTTGTTTGGATACTTTACATTAGTTTTGGATGATACCACAAATCCGGGTATCAATTTGAGTGGCGGACCAGTACTTTTCAGAGGCGGTATAGTACCGAATATGATTAATTAGTATCACGGTACTATACTAATACCGGTATACCGCATAATCCTAGAAGAGACGGTCAGAAAGCGGCTTGAAGATGGTCTGTAAAACATAATCCATCCACATTTTCACCAAAGAACCACCATTCCATGTTATGTAGACCACAAGGAAGTGTTTGGATGTAGAAAAAAAATCCCCAAATGACTGCTTGAAGGCTAGATTTTGGCCCTCGTCGGCGGCCCATTCAAGGGGAGCAGCCTGACAAGCACATGAATTAGAAAGTTAGCGCTTATCTCGGCCTTACTTATCTGTTGCCTTTCACTTCCAGCGGGAAGCGTACGGTTTGCCTTTTATTAGCGCCGTCTCGCTGAACCCGAGCCCTCGGAAGCATTCCGCTGAAGATTTACGAGGGCTGGCGTGCAGCTGATTAATCACAGGCACACCAGAAGGATGGTCTGAGAGTAGCGTGGGGACATGCCGCTTGTTTAAAAGGGAGCTTCCACACCTTTAGGTTGAACTCCACAAGCTCCCCAGTAGAGAGAACCGGAACAAACCGGGGTCGTGGGGGGGGCGCATGGCCCACATCTGAGAGGCAGGCCTCAGGCACCCTCTTCCCATGATGCCCTGCTTTACTCCCGCATGAAGGCCTTGTACCCGCACGCCAAGAGGCAGCGCTCCATCGCCATCACCACCGCCGGCTCAAGTTTCGTCAAAGTGCAGAAGACGCTCTGTTATTATCTCCCCGAGAGACGCTTGCGAGAATCCCTCCGCCTCCTCTTCCTCGCTCAGAAACACGCGGGTGTCCGCCGGGTTCTAAAGGTGGCCGAGCGCCCTGGATCGATGATGTGAACGATTCAAAGCGTTTTTCTGTTTAAGGGAAGTCTCTGTCTGTGTAACATTTGATGTGGCCTCTTTCAAAATAAGAGCCAACGCAGTAAACTTGAGGAGGCTCCAAAGACGCGTCGCGTCGAGTCCAGACGAGAACCGCATAAACAGATCCTGTTTCATTCATGTTACCTTGGAGAGGATGTGTTGATGATTTGTGGTCGCACTGCATCCCATTCCATGGACAACATCTGCCGTTTAAATGTTGGACAACGCACTTCATGTGGTGGTGATCATGTGACGTGAGGATACCAGGCTGTTTGGGCTCGCAACCAACCATAGAGCCAACAAACGACTACCAACAAAGAACTGCGTGAATGACACCCAAATAGTATTTATGTGTGTGTGTATATATATATATACATACATACATATTGCATGTTATATAGATAGTACCCGCATATGTATATATATATATATATATATATATATATATTTATATATATATATATATATATATATACATACATACATATACACATATATACCGTATTTTTCGGAGTATAAGTCGCTCCGGAGTATAAGTCGCACCGGCCGAAAATGCATAAATGCATATTTATCTATCAAAAAAAAAAAAAAATAAATAAATAAATAAATTTTCCTGAGGGAACTCTCCTGAGGGAATCAATAAAGTACTGTCTATCAATAAAGTACTATCTATCTATAATAAAGAAGGAAAAAAAACATATATAAGTCGCACTGGAGTATAAGTCGCATTTTTGTAGCTAATTGCTTTGTAGATGTCGGAAACAGCGGGAGGCAGGGTGCAGGTAAAAAGGTGTCTAATGCTTAAACCAAAAATAAACAAAAGTTGAGTGCCCCTAAGAAAAGGCATTGAAGCTTAGGGAAGGCTATGCAGAACGAAACTAAAACGGAACTGGCTACAAAGTCAACAAAAACAGAATGCTGGACAACAGCAAAGACTTACTGTGGAGCAAAGACGGCGTCCACAATGTACATCCGAACATGACATGACAATCAACAATGTCCCCACAAAGAAGGATAAAAACTAGGGATGTCCGATAATGGCTTTTTGCCGATATCCGATATTCCGATATTGTCCAACTCTTTAATTACCGATACCGATATCAACCGATACCGATATCAACCGATATATGCAGTCGTGGAATTAACACATTATTATGCCTAATTTGGACAACCAGGTATGGTGAAGATAAGGTCCTTTTAAAAAAAACAAAAAACAATTAGATAACTAAATTAAAAACATTTTCTTGAATAAAAAAGAAAGTAAAACAATATAAAAACAGTTACATAGAAACTAGGAATTAATGAAAATGAGTAAAATTAACTGTTAAAGGTTAGTACTATTAGTGGAGCAGCAGCACGCACAATCATGTGTGCTTACGGACTGTATCCCTTGCAGACTGTATTGATATATATTGATATATAATGTAGGAACCAGAATATTGATAACAGAAAGAAATGGGGGGAGGGAGGTTTTTTGGGTTGGTGCACTAATTGTAAGTGTATCTTGTGTTTTTTATGTTGATTTAATAAATTTTAAAAAACTAAAAAAAAACAAAAAACGATACAGATAATAAAAAAAACGATACCGATAATTTCCGATATTACATTTTAACGCATTTATCCCTAATAAAAACAACTGAAATATTCTTGATTGCTAAAACAAAGTAGATGCGGGAAATATCGCTCAAAGGAAGACATGAAACTGCTCCAAGAAAATACCAAAAAAAGAGAAAAAGCAACCAAAATAGGAGCGCAAGAAAAGAACTAAAACACTGCACACAGGAAAACAGCAAAAAACTCCAAATAAGTCAGGGTGTGATGTGACAGGTGGTGACAGTACACCTACTTTGAGACAAGAGCTATAGTGATGCATGCTTGGTTATGCTTTAAAGTCATATCCAACAACGACTTTTTACTGTCAACTGAGTTTCGTTTTTAATGATTTCTGCTGGTGGTGTGACTCTGCATTTTTTCAACGCAAAAAATGGGCCTTGGCTCAAAAAAGGTTGAAAAACACTGCATTAAAGGTGCAGCCCCTAAAATAAAAAGTAAAAAAAGTTTCACTTCACGTCCTCTTCTTCACGTGTACAGCTGCCAGTCAAATGTGTGTTTGCTTCGTCTCGCCAGGCTTTGCAGCTGCACACACATCTAACACACGCACACATTTATCACACATGTCACACATCTGACACACACGTTACACGCAGAGAGAAGCAACACCTGCACAACCTAACAACCGGAGCCAGACGTCGACACGGAGCTTTTAGGGACACACCCTGAAAGGTTGAAGAAGAGTTCATGTTTTTCTCACAAGAGAGCAAACACACACAAACACACACCGCACACGCCCGCACACACACACACACACACACACACACGGCCAACACTTGACTGTCAAACCAAATATTCATACTTTTTGTTTTTATAGCACTAGCTACTGTATATACACTCACATGCGGTTATAAATGGCACGTTATGTTGTCATACACGGACTGACCACTGGGGGCAGTGATGCTGTTTGAACCTCACACGAAGGATTTAAGTGGGTGCTCGGATGTACTTTTGAAACAGGAAATATATGATTGCTGTCTTTTAATGCAATACATGTATTCATTAATAATAATAATAATAATAATAATAATAATAACTACCGTATTTTTCGGACTATAAGTCGCAGTTTTTTTCATACTCAGGAGCGACTTATGTGTGGAATTATTAACACATTACCGTAAAATATCAAATAATATTATTTAGCTCATTCACGTAAGAGACTAGACCAGGGGTCGGCAACCCGCGGCTCCAGAGCCGCATGCGGCTCTTTAGCGCCGCCCTAGTGGCTCTCTGGAGCTTTTCCAAAAATGTATGAAAAATGGAAAAAGATGAGCGGAAAAAAATATATTTTTTGTTTTAATATGGTTTGTGTAGGAGGACAAACATGACACAAACCTCCCTAATTGTTATAAAGCACACTGTTTATATTAAACATGCTTCACTGATTCGAGTATTTGGCGAGCGCCGTTTTGTCCTACTAATTTTGGCGGTCCTTGAACTCACCTTAGTTTGTTTACATGTATAACTTTCTCCGGCTTTCTAGGACGTGTTTTATCCCACTTCTTTTTCTGTCTCTTTTTGTCCACCAAACTTTTAACATTGTGCATGAATGCACAAAGGTGAGTTTTCTTGATGTTATTGACTTGTGTGGAGTGCTAATCAGACATATTTGGTCACTGAATGACTGCAAGCTAATCGATGCTAACATGCTATTTAGGCTAGCTATATGTACATATTGCATCATTATGCCTCATTTGTAGGTATATTTGAGCTCATTTAGTTTCCTTTAAGTCCTCTTAATTCAATTTATATCTCATGACACACTATCTGTATGTAATATGGCTTTTGATTTTTTGCGGCTCCAGACAGATTTGTTTTTGTATTTTTGGTCCAATATGGCTCTTTCAACATTTTGGGTTGCCGATCCCTGGACTAGACGTATAAGATTTCATGGAATTTAGCGATTAGGAGTGACAGATTGTTTGGTAAACGTATAGCATGCTCTATATGTTATAGTTATTTGAATGACTCTTACCATAATATGTTACGTTAACATACCAGGCACCTTCTCAGTTGGTTATTTATGCCTCATATAACGTACACTTATTCAGCCTGTTGTTCACTATTCTTGATTTATTTTAAATTGCCTTTCAAATGTCTATTCTTGCTGTTGGCTTTTATCAAATAAATGTCCCCAAAAAATGCGACTTATATATGTTTTTTTCCCTTCTTTATTATGCATTTTCGGCCGGTGCGACTTATACTCCGGAGCGACTTATACTCCGAAAAATACGGTAATCATTTTACAAAATGGGAAAAGATATTAACAAAATGGTAGTCATTGAGTTGATGCTAAATTCCAACATAACCAAGTAGGACAGTGCGAATAGTACCGTATTTTCCGCACCATAAGCCGCACCTAAAAACCACAATTTTTCTCAAAAGCTGACAGTACGGCTAATAACCCGGTGTGCCTTATATATGGATTAATATGAATA
>NC_084747.1:4313355-4350855 GCF_033978785.1 Entelurus aequoreus
TGAATGGCAGGGTCCCTGCTATCACATGTTGATAAAAATATAACATTTCCATAATAAAAATCAACTACAGGCTTCCCAAATGCTGTAATAAATTAAGCATGATGAGTTGACTTGAAACTGTTTAATGTTGCACTTTTTATATGTAGAAGAAAAGTTTTGTCCTTTTATTTAATCCGAGCAACAACTTGAGGCAGTTTAATGTTGATTAACGTGGGCAGAATTATTATAGTGTTCCCAATGTTAAAAGGATAAAGACATTGTTTACAAATTTGGTAAATAAATAACCAAAAAATGTATATTTTGTTGTTTTCTTGCTGTACCGAAAATGAACCGAACCGTGACCTCTAAACCGAGGTACGTACCAAACCGAAATGTTTGTGTACCGTTACACCCCTAAGTGATAGGGATCGGCGTCGCAAACTTAGTGACTTTTTTTTCAGGCGAGTATTCGGAGTGCTTTAAATGGTCTTTTTTCAAGAATGTCGCCACTTTTTCTGGTTTTATTGGAAACACAGACAGACTAACATGTGTCGCTCCGCTCGTCGTCCGCATCACAAAAAGGAGCAGGAGAAAAAAGATAATTCATATTCCTAAACACATTAGTTTTGCTGGTCATATTTTTCGCCCTTAAAAATGTATGCGTCATGGCCAATTATGCAAATTAGATGTCATCAAGTACAGCAATGAGAGTGGAAGATGAGGGCAAACACCGCAATCACATTTTCTTATCACTTTTAAGTGCTTTTAAAGCGGGTTTATGGTTTTTAGGGGCAAATTACACATTTCAAGCAACTCAAATGCGATTGTAGGACAAAAAGAGAGCAATGTGTCTTCGTCGTTGTATAATTCACGCAATTTCAAGCTCAATTCAAGCTTTTTGAAAGGAGTAAATACCAATGTGGTGCTGATTTGCATGTACTCAAATATCATAAGCAGGTTTCAGGTGCTTTTAGGGTGAGTTTTGGGTCGAATTACACATTTAAAGCAACAAAATGTGTTTGCATCGTATTCAAATAAGATACTATTATGTTAGAAACAAGTACAATTCGGTTTTTGGACAACATAAGAGGAGGAAGACAGGTAGGTTTAAAAAAAGTTAAAGTACCAAGGATTGTCACACACACACTAGGTGTGGTGAAATGTGTCCTCAGCATTTGACCCATCCCCTTGTTCCACCCCCTGGGAGGTGAGGAGAGCAGTGAGCAGCAGCGGTGGCCGTGCTCAGGAATCATTTTTGGGGATTTAACCCCCAATTCCAACCCTTGATGCTGAGTGCCAAGCAGGGAGGTAATGGCTCCCATTTTCATAGTCTTTGGTATGGCTCGATAGTCTTTGGTATGACGACTTTAATGCTCGTTGTTAAATTTAAGATCATTTCCAGCCTTTTAAAGGGTTAAATTACACATTTAGACCAACATGGTACCAATTTCATGATGATGAAATTACACAACAACTAATATTTTAAAACAACAGGAGTTCATGCAGCCTTTTAAGGTAAAAAGGACAAAAAAACGAGTACTGTTAAGGCCAGTTTGGGTTTTCAGGAGTAAATTACCCATTTGAACCAATTAAAATGTGTTTCGCACTCAAATAAGAAACTGCAATTGTGTTTTTGAATGATACATACACTTTTAAAGCAATATAGCAACACGTTGCAACACACTTAAACCAATATGGTACCAAGTTGACAACATCTAAAGATGATGGAATTGCACAGCAACTAAAATATCAAAACAACAGGAGTTCATGCAACCTTTTAAAGTAAAAAAAAAAAAAAAAAAACTAACACTTTTAATGCCAGTTTGGGTTTTCAGGAGTAAATTACCCATTTAAACCAATTAAAATGTGTTTCGCACTCAAATAAGAAACTGCAATTGTGTTTTTGAATGATACATACACTTTTAAAGCAATATAGCAACAAGTTGCAACACACTTAAACAAATATGGTACCAATTTGACAACATCTAAAGATGATGGAATTGCACAACAACTAAAATGTCAAAACAACAGGAGTTCATGCAACCTTTTAAAGTAAAAAAAACAAAAAAAAACGAGCACTTTTAATGCCAGTTTGGGTTTTCAGTAGTCAATTACCCATTTAAACCAATTAAAATGTGTTTCGCACTCAAATAAGAAACTGCAATTGTGCTTTTGAATGATATATACATTTTTAAAGCAATATAGCAACAAGTTGCATCACAACAACAATATATACTGTATATACATATATATATGTATATATATATATATATATATATACATACACATACAGTATACAGTATATATATACATACACAGGTATATATATATAAGCAATGCTTATTTCAGAAAGACAATGCCAACAGCGTGGCTTCATAGTAAAAGAGTGCGGGTACTAGACTGGCCTGCCTGTAGTCCAGACCTGTCTCCCATTGAAAATGTGTGGTACAATATGAAGCCTAAAATACCACAACGGAGACCCCCGGACTGTTGAACAACTTAAGCTGTACATCAAGCAAGAATGGGAAAGAATTCCACCTGAGAAGCTTCAAAAATGTGTCTCCTCAGTTCCCAAACCTTTACTGAGTGTTGTTAAAAGGAAAGGCCATGTAACACAGTGGTAAAAATGCCCCTGTGCCAACTTTTTTGCAATGTGTGGGTGCCAGTAAATTCTAAGTTAATGATTATTGGCCCAAAAAAAAAAAGTTTCTCTGTTCGAACATGAAATATCTTGTCTTTGCAGTCTATTCAATTGAATATAAGTTAAAAAAACATTTGCAAATCATAATCTGTTTTTATTTACGAATTACACAACGTGCCAACTTCACTGGTTTTGGGTTTGTAAAAAAAAAAAGAAGCAAAAACTACTATCTACTGCAGTGTTTTTCAACCACTGTGTCGCGGCACACTAGTGTGCCGTGAGATACAGTCTGGTGTGCCGTGGGAGATTATCTAATTTCACCTATTTGGGTTAAAAATATTTTTTGCAAAGCAGTAATTATAGTCTGCAAATGATGTGTTGTTGTTGAGTGTCGGTGCTGTCTAGAGCTCGGCAGAGTAACCGTGTAATACTCTTCCATATCAGTAGGTGGCAGCCGGTAGCTAATTGCTTTGTAGATGTCGGAAACAGCGGGAGGCAGCGTGCAGGTAAAAAGGTGTCTAATGCTTAAACCAAAAAGAAACAAAAGGTGAGTGACACTAAGAAAAGGCATAGAAGCTTAAAGAAGGCTATGCAGAACGAAACTAAAACGGAACTGACTAAAAAGTAAACAAAAACAGAATGCTGGACGACAGCAAAGACTTACTGTGGAGCAAATACGGCGTCCACAATGTACATCCGAACATGACAATCAACAATGTCCACACAAAGTAGGATAAAAACAACTGAACAATTTTTGATTGCTAAAACAAAGTAGATGCGGGAAATATCGCTCAAAGGAAGACATGAAACTGCTCCAGGAAAATACCAAAAAAAGAGAAAAAGCCACCAAAATAGGAGCGCAAGACAAGAACTAAAACACTACACACGGGAAAACAGCAAAAAACTCAAAATTAGTCACGGCGTGATGTGACAGGTGGTGACAGTACACCTACATTGAGACAAGAGCTATAGTGACGCATGCTTGGTTATGCTTTAAAGTCATATCCGACGATTGCGACAACGACTTTTTATTGTCAACTGAGTTTCGTTTTTTAATGATTTCTGCTGGTGGTGTGCCTCTGGATTTTAAGAAAGCAAAAAATGTGCCTTGGCTCAAAAAAGGTTGAAAAACACTGATCTACTGTATATAAACACAATATATAGAAATATATATATATACATATATATAGAACTTTACAGCTCAAGTAAAGCTTTTCCAAATGGTTAAAATGCACATTTAAACCAAAATGATGTATATTTGTCTGAGTCATTACACAACAAGTAGAATTGTGTGTTATTAAATGTAAATAATCCATAAACGCTGCCAACAGGAGATCGGTTTTGCGTGAAAAATAACCAAAACCAGGACTTCTGGCTCGGAAGATGCGGTTTCATTTAAACCGACTTGGACACAAATAGAAGCATAACAAGGCGGACTTTGCACATGTTGTAGAAGAAGTAAGTGTATAACAACTATCTGTCTTAGCGGGGGCAAACGAGAGGAGCTTGTGGACTTACCGGTGTCGAAGTGACTGAGAGCCGCGGAGGAGAGCGCCAAGGCGGCCACAAGGAGCGCGGATGTGCCGGTGGTCCACGGGTCCATGGTGCCCAGGTGCGCGGGGCGGCTGAGTGAGGGAGTCAGGCGGCTCCGGTCGTCTCCGTTCGGGGGGGGGGGGAGTCCGTCACCGTCCCGAGCCCAGCACGCAGCGTCTGGCGGAGCGACACCTCCGCGTCTGGGACTAGATAGCAGCGCGCAGGGATCCCATTTCCAGCAGGCCATGTGACAGGAAACTCGGCCAACACTTTCAACCTGCAGCGGGGAGGAGGAGGCGGGAGAAGACGAGGAGGAGGAGGAGCCGCAGGTTAGCCTCACACACACACAATGTGCTCATTTGACAACTTATTGTCATATTAAGTGATAATAACGCACACGATAACACTAGGAAGTAAAGTCAACATGCACACAAAGAGTGAAACGCACTGTAAACATGGCCACAACATTAGGAACACCTGTAGGAACAAACAAGTTAGCTTAGTTGTGGTCAGAGGTGGGTAGTAACTAGGGTTGGGTATCGTTTGAATTCGAACGATTCCGATTCTTTGTTTCGATTCCGATTCCTGGCGATTCTCGATTCCGATTCTTTTAAGAGGCAGGGTCAAAAAAAAGTTTAGGATATTTTAAATGAGCTAGCTAACCTACAGTCTTTCTGAATGAAATAGTCTGACATTCTCCATCAATTTTAATTCTATTAACTTTTTATGAACTTTACTATACATTCCTCACAGGGCTGTTTTCAACTAGAATATAAATATCAAATCTATGAACTTGAATATAAATATAAATTATGAATACATTTTCCCAGGGGTACACTTTCCTCATGAGAGCTTTATTTTTGAAAACCTCATGAAAACACATTTACACATAAGTGTATGATGCTGCAGGAAACCTCATGAAAACACATTCACACATAAGTGTATGATGCTGCAGGAAACCTCATGAAAACACATTTACACATAAGTGTATGATGCTGCAGGAAACCTCATGAAAACACATTTACACACATAAGTGTATGACGCTGCAGGAAACCTCATGAAAACACCTTTACACATAAGTATATGATGCTGCAGGAAACCTCATGAAAACACATTTACACACACATGTGTATGATGCTGCAGGAAACCTCATGAAAACACCTTTACACATAAGTGTATGATGCTGCAGGAAACCTCATGAAAACACCTTTACACATAAGTGTATGATGCTGCAGGAAACCTAATGAAAACACATTTACACACACAAGTGTGTGATGCTGCAGGAAACCTCATGAAAACACATTCACACATAAGTGTATGATGCTGCAGGAAACCTCATGAAAACACATTTACACACACAAGTGTATGATGCTGCAGGAAACCTCATGAAAACACCTTTACACATAAGTGTATGATGCTGCAGGAAACCTCATGAAAACACATTTACACACACAAGTGTGTGATGCTGCAGGAAACCTCATGAAAACACATTTACACATAGGTGTATGATGCTGCAGAAAACCTCATGAAAACACCTTTACACATAAGTGTATGATGCTACAGGAAACCTCATGAAAACACCTTTACACATAAGTGTATGATGCTGCAGGAAACCTCATGAAAACACATTTACACACACAAGTGTATGATGCTGCAGGAAACCTCATGAAAACACCTTTACACATAAGTGTATGATGCTGCAGAAAACCTCATGAAAACACATTTACACACACAAGTGTATGATGCTGCAGGTACTTAAAAATGTTACCGTGCTCCCACTGATGGGCTAACCTGGTGCAGAAAAGCAAATAAACAATAAGAAACAACTTGCAAAAGCCAGTCCAGATTAGCAGCAGGTACAGTATAAAATCAGAGACAGTTCTTGTTTAGGAAAATGACCATATCCGCCTTCTCGGGCAGGATGCGTGAGCGTTCTGGACAGATAGTGTCTCCTGCTGTGGAAAATACACGTTCGCTGGGTGTGGAAGAAGCTTGAACGCATAAATAGGAGAAAGCGAGATCTGACAGCAAAGGATAAGTCTTTTGTTGGTTCCACCGGACCACCAGCATGCAGCAGGGTCGTCAGACATAAGTATCGGTGGAACGTCCTGGTACATCTGCAGCTCTCTCTCCACTCATTTCTTGATGGACATGGAGCTCTGTTATTTCGCGGTTATTTCATTTTTTTTTGTAAAGTAAAGCCACACTTTCGACCGCCGACGCCCGCTATCCATGCTTGAGCTTGACTGACTCGCTCGGCTATGCTAACACTTCCGGCGGTGGGCGCTTCTTCGTTGGTGTTCAGCGGCTTCTTCTTCCGGTTCGGCGGACATATTTTTTTCCGGTCGGCGGACTGGGTATCGAAAATAGGAATCGAAATTTAAACTTTTGAACGATTCCGGGAGAATCGGAAAGTTAGTCCCGGTTCCAATCGATACTCGATACCTAACCCTAGTAGTAACGCGCTACATTTACTCCGTTACATCTACTTGAGTAACTTTTGGGATAAATTGTACTTCTAAGAGTAGTTTTAATGCAACATACTTTTACTTTTACTTGAGTATATTTATAGAGAAGAAACGCTACTTTTATTACGCTCCATTTATCTACATTCAGCTCGCTACTGATTTTTATCGATCTGTTAAAGGCCTACTGAAAGCCACTACTACCGACCACGCAGTCTGATAGTTTATATATCAATGATGAAATCTTAACATTGCAACACATGCCAATACAGCCGGGTTAACTTATAAAGTGACATTTTAAATTTCCCGGCAAACTTCCGGCTGAAAATGTTTCGATATGATGACGTTTGCGCGTGACGTCAACTGTTGAAGTGGAAGTATTTGGACACATTGAATACAATACAAAAAGCTCTGTTTTCATCTCAAAATTCCACAGTATTCTGGACATCTGTGTTGGTGAATCTTTTGCAATTTGTTTAATGAACAATGGAGACTGCAAAGAAGAAAGTTGTAGGTGGGATCGGTGTATTAGCGGCGGACTACAGCAACACAACCAGGAGGACTTTGAGGATAGCAGACGCGCTAGCCGAACGACCTCACCTTGACTTCCTCCGTCTCCAGGCCGCCGACCGCATCGGTGATCGGGTGAAGTCCTTCGTCGTACCGTCGATCGCTGGAACGCAGGTGAGCACGGGTCGTGATGAGCAGATGAGAGCTGGCGTAGGTGCAGAGCTAATGTTTTTAGCATAGCTCTGTCGAGGTTCCGTAGCTAAGTTAGCTTCAATGGCGTCGTTAGCAACAGCATTGCTAAGCTTCGGAAAGCATTAACGGTGTAGTTACAGGTCCAAATCACATGCAGTCACTGGTGACGTTTGACTCCCTTTCACCAATCAAATGCAGTCACTGGTGACGTTTGACTCCGTTTCACCAATCAAACCGAGCCAGGCGGTCACATGATTAACTGCACGTAAAGTTTCAGCGGCAAACAACAACAAGCTTAAGCTTACATGAACTCAACGTCAAATTTGAGGAAGCACATCGGGGTAAGTAACGTTAGTAGATATTTTGGCTGTCACCGTAGGCTGATGTTAGCTTCCCTGCTTTGAATCACTGTCAAATGTACATCGTGTGGGGACATTTATTAACGCACTGCACCCTCATAGACAGACACACACACACGCACAGTCGCACACACACACACGCGCATGCATACAAACACCAATCAGAAGTGCACAGTGTGTTCCCAGGTGCAGCCCACACCTATCAGTTTATGGTTTGCGTAAAGGCTAACTTGTTATTTTCCTTTGTAAACTCTGCCTACTGAGCCTATGGTGCTGTTAAGTTATTGTGGCTCAATTTGCCTTAATTTATTTTATGTTAATGTATTATTATTTAATATATATTATTGTTTTAGATGCTTAAGAGATATTCCTGGCTCTGAATTTGCTCATTGCTATTTTTATGTTTTTGTGCATTATTTGTTGCCGTCATCATTAAACCAACAGGTTACTCATCAGTTACTCAGTACTTGAGTAGTTTTTTCACTACATACTTTTTACTCTTACTCATGTAAATATGTGGGTGACTACTCCTTACTTTTACTTGAGTAATCAATCTCTAAAGTTACAGTACTCTTACTTGAGTACAATTTCTGGCTACTCTACCCACCTCTGGTTGTGGTGGTATCATTTTGCTAAATTTGTTCCAATATAGATATACATTAAAATATTTATATTTAAATATGTGATATTCTAAATATTACTTTAAATATTTATTTAAATTTGCACATCGTTTTAAAGTATTTGAGGTATTTTTATATTGATTTGAGTAGGACTTTATTATCATTTTTTGCACCACTGTTTTTAATAGTTGAACTATTTATTATAAAAAATTATAAAATGTGTATAAAATGCCATCCATCCATCCATTTTCCACCGCTTGTCCCTTTCGGGGATAAATAATAATTATTATTATTGAATGTGAGTGTGAATGTTGTCTGTCTATCTGTGTTGGCCCTGCGATGAGGTGGCGACTTGTCCAGGGTGTACCCTGCCTTCCGCCCGAATGCAGCTGAGATAGGCACCAGCACCCCCCGCGACCCCAAAAGGGACAAGCGATAGAAAATGGATGGATGGATTATAATAACATAATTATAAGTGTACTTAAGATAATAATTTTTGATATTTTTGTTTATCATAGTATTTAAAATCATTTAATTATTGTAGAAATATATACATATATATTTAGAAAAAAAATTAAATAAAGCACATTCTACCATTTTTTTTTAATATCATGTTTATTATTTGTAAAATGCCAATATTGCAGTCGTATTACCAAACCAATCAGAGCGCATTGTTAGGCATCGTGGCCACTGATTGGCTCAACTTAGAGCGTACGCCCTGAGACGGGTAGATCGTGAGTTCAAACCCTGGCCGAGTCATACCAAAGACTATAAAAATGGCATCCATTGCCTCCCTGCTTGGCACTCAGCATCAAGGGTTGGAATTGGGGGTTAAATCACCAAAAATGATTCCCGAGCATGGCCACCGCTGCTGCTCACTGCTCCCCTCTCCTCCCAGGGGGTGGAACAAGGGGATGGGTCAAATGCAGAGGGTAATCTCAGCACACCTAGTGTGTGTGTGACTATCAGTGGTACTTTTTTGTTTACTTCAGGAAGGCAGCATTACTTTATTTGATTACAAGAGTGTAAAGGTGACTAAAAGGTGTTATTTCATATCAGAAGGACTCTCATATTGTTGTAAACTGTTTTTTTATTCTTTGACTTCGAAAATATTTGATTTATAATTAATTTTTACCACCGTCAGATGTCTTCAGGAACTTATAGTCCCAGGAACTAAATATTCCAGGAACTTTTGGTGGAAAAGGGCCGATGATTACGTCAGTACAAACAGGTGCCTGAAGACATTGGCTCTCCTTTTGAAGTGCGAAACAGCACCCTCTGGTGGTTGTTAAAGGCATTGATAAAGCACTTTAAGGCTGTCAAATTGAGAAAAAATATGTATTTTAATTATGTCACCTATTATTTATTCGAACTAATAAGTGTCATCAGTGGTTTTTGGAAATATTTTGGTGATGACAGACAAGAAAACTATTAAAACAAGAGTTTGAACAAAGAAGTAAGCTGTTTAGTCAAATGTATGTTTACAGGAAGACAACTCTTGTTATAGATCTGCGATGTAGTTTGGACATAAGCGTAGCAGTGTGCATGTGTGTGTGTAGCGACACGACATGTTAGCATGCAGGCTGCGTGTATTTAGAGTAGTCAGTGTACAGCTTATATAGCAGTATAGGTTTACTAGTATCCACTAATAATGAGTCAACATGAGAGCCTGATGGCCGAGAAACTTGACGCCACTTTTGTATGGGCATTAAGGTAAATGACGCCGATTTGCTATTTAAACTCAAGTAAGTAAAAAAAAAAAAAAAAACGTTAACATAGTCCCTCCCTCCATAGGTGCATGAGTGCTGTGGTTGTACAGCGCATAAAACTGTAAACTCGAGTGTAAAATGTAATCCCCCATGAAAGAAAAATGAAAAGAATGTCCCAACGTGTCCAAAAATATCCTTAACGTCCTTAAAGCATCAACACTTTAAATCAAACGTAATGTGCTGCTTTTTTTAAACTTCTGCAGCCTGAAGTGTGCTGGCGTCCATGCGCTTTCCACTTCCTGTTTTTGACAGGATGCGGTCTCGTCCTTGGACATCACCTCCATTGTGGAGGGAATCTCCTGACGCCTGCGAAGAAGTCCACATGTCACGCATGAATTTAAACCAAATTTGTTGTCAAGTTACTTCTCAAGTGTAATATGGAATATAGTTGATCTTATTTGTACTATTATTTGCCACTTTTTATGTAGCTGCCTGAGTGCTGCCTGCACTGGGGGAGTCGCGGCTCACTTTGGTCACAATTTGGACAGTTATATTCACCTGTGTTGCCAGATGTTTAGACAATAATGTTTGTTTGCTGACTCATTTTTTTAGTGGCTTGAAAATCTATTTAGCTATAGAAGCTGTACACTGACTACTCTAAAGTATATTCAAATGTATTTTCTTCCTATATATATATATATATATATATATATATATATATATATATATATATATATATATATATATATATATATATATATATATATATATATATATATATACATATATTAGTATATTATCTGCCAAAAGTGAGTATACTTTCAGCAAGCATTTTTAAAACTGTATAACTTTTCACAGGACAATATTATGTAAAGTTGTGTATACCTTAGAGTAGTCAGTGTACAGCTTATATAGCATAATATATTCATTATATATACATATATAGATATGTATATATGTGTGTGTATATATATTATGTATATAAAAATACATATGTATGTATGTATATATGTACATATATACTCTCTCTCTCTATATATATATATATATGTATATATACATATATATGTATAGTATATACTGTATGTACATATATACATACATACATATGTAATATACGTATATATATATATATATATATATATATATATATATATATATATATACACTCTCTGTCTCTCTCTCTATATGTATATGTTAGAACAATGATCATTGATTTTAAAAATGATTGTAATTATGAATTAATATAAATATTGAAATAGTTATTTCAAAAACTTTTTTAAAATATTTCATTTTATAGTTTTATGTAAATATTTCAACTATTACAAAAGTAGTGCAAACATTATATAAAAGTCATACTCAAATCAATATAAATGTAAATATAAATACTTCATGTATTTAAAATGCTATATATACTTTAGAGTAGTCAGTGTACAGCTTGTACAGCAGAAGAGATTTACTATTCACTCAAGATGAGTCAACACACAACCATCATTATTTGAATATCTGGCAACACAAGTCATTAGGAAGATACTGTTGTCTTGCTCATACATTCAAGGATGGTGTCGGTAGCTGCACGAGTGCGACAAGCACTAGTAGAGCTGCGGTTCATTGATGGGAAGCACTGACATTTTGGACACAATTTAGGCAGATGTAGTTGTTTGCGTTGCCAGATGTTTAGACAATAACGGTTGTGGGTTTGCGTTGACTAATTTTCAGCGGATAATAAATCCATACTGCTGTATAAGCTGTACACTGACTACTCTAAAGTATATACCCATTTTTTGTATCTGCCAAAGTGACCATACAGTATATTCTTCACCCTTTACCAAGCCTTTTTATGACATTACATCTTGTCATAGGACAATACTATAGAAAGTAAACCTGGATATACTTTAGAGTAGTCAGTGTACAGCTTGTGCAGCAGAATACTTACTAATCACGGAAAGCGAGTCAACAACTCAACGAACAACCATGCTTCTCTAAATAAGTGGTAAGGCAAGTGAGCAGGAGGATAATTGTGTGATGGTGGTCGGCGCACGAGTGCTGCCGGCACCAGGGAGCTGCGGTTCAATTTGGATACGTTTATCGTGAGGCGTGCTCACTTTTTTTGCCTGGTATTTAGACAATAATGATTGTGGGTCGGATTATTTTCAGTAGATATGAAATAGCTGTACACTGACTACTCTAAAGTACATACACATTTCCTCCCTCTTGTACACAGTTTTTCACTTTCTAGAAAGCACTGTATCCTGTCATAGGTCAATACTAGAGATGTCCGATAATATCGGTCTGCCGATATTATCGGACGATAAATGCGTTAAAATGTAATATCGGAAATTATCGGTATTGGTTTTTTTATTATCAGTATCGGTTTGTTTTTTTAAAAAAAATTTTTTTTTTTTTTTTTATTAAATCCACATAAAAAACACAAGATACACTTACAATCAGTGCACCAACCCACCCCATTTACACTCATTCACACAAAACGGTTGTTTCTTTCTGTTATTAATATTCTGCTTCCTACATTATATATCAATATATATCGATACAGTCTGCAAGGGATACAGTCCGTAAGCACACATGATTGTGCGTGCTGCTGGTCCACTAATAGTACTAACCTTTAACAGTTAATTTTACAAATTTTCATTAATTACTAGTTTCTATGTAACTGTTTTTATATTGTTTTACTTTCTTTTTTATTCAAGAAAATGTTTTTAATTTATTTATCTTATTTTATTTGATTCATTGTTTTAAAAAGTACCTTATCTTCACCATACCTGGTTGTCCAAATTAGGCATAATAATGTGTTAATTCCACGACTGTATGTATCGGTTGATATCGGTATCGGTTGATATCGGTATCGGTAATTAAAGAGTTGGACAATATCGGCATATCGGATATCGGCAAAAAGCCATTATCGGACATCCCTAGTCAATACTACAGAAAGTAAACTTAGAAATAGTCAGTCAAGGAACTACACTATTGAAGGTAAATCAGCATTTACTTTAAAGTAGTCCATGTACAGCTTGTATAGCAGTATATATTTGATATTCCACTAAAATGAGTCAACACACAGACAATATCTGGCAACACAAGTTAGTAGCAAGGTAATTGTGTCTTGCCTATATGAGTGGCGGTGGTAGCAGCACGAGTGCTGCCAACACTAGGGGAACCGCGGTTCAGTGTGGGGAAAATTTAGGGGAATATCCGCCACAATTTGCACAGGTGGTCTGTGACTGTGTACTCACTTGTGTTGCCAGACATCTACACAATAATGCTTGTGTGTGCGTCCGATTGTTTTCAGTAGATGGTGAATCTATACTGGCGTACGAGCTGCGCACTGACTACTCTAAAGTGTATCCGAGGCGGATTTCATGAGCACGCATAAAAGCTGAGACCGAGGCAAGTCCGAACAAAAGATAGGCTCATGTGGTTTTGTTTGTAAGATTGGATCACTCTGTCTACTGTATGCACACACACACACACACACACACACACACACCCACGCACACACACGTCTGTGGAGATTTACGTATCGCACGATTTAAAAAAAAAGTGGGAAGAAAGCAAGGGAAACGCAGACCAAGCGCGGAGAAACACGCCGTTTGAAGTGGGCTCGCTCGTTAAGCAGCTTGTTAATGGCCGCCAAGGCTTGGTCTCACAAGTTGACTTTGAGACGCATCGGGTGGGAACTCCCTCCACCTGCGCGCCAACACACGGGTGCTATCATAAATCTCCCGTCGTGGAAGAACCGACGAAGCGCCTGGGGAATAAAATGTGTTTGCAGGTTTTTTGTGTGAACTCCACCATGTTTTGTACGACCTAGAACGGAGGTCGGCAACCCCGCGGCTCTTTAGCGCCGCCCCAGTGGCTCCCTGGAGCTTTTTCAAAAATGTATGAAAATGGAAAAGATGGTGGAAAAAATATAACTTTTGTTTTAATTAGAGATGTCCGATAATGGCTTTTTTGCTGATATCCGATATTCCGATATTGTCCAACTCTTAATTACCGATACCGATATATACAGTCGTGGAATGAACACATTATTATGCCTAATTTTGTTGCGATGCCCCGCTGGATGCATTAAACAATGTAACAAGGTTTTCCAAAATAAATCAACTCAAGTTATGGACAAAAAATGCCAACATGGCACTGCCATATTTATTATTGAAGTCACAAAGTGCATTTTTTTTTTTTTAACATGCCTCAAAACATCAGCTTGGAATTTGGGACATGCTCTCCCTGAGAGAGCATGAGGAGGTTGAGGGTTCGGGGTAGGGGGTAGCGAGGGGTGTATATTGTAGCGTCCCGGAAGAGTTAGTGCTGCAAGGGGTTCTGGGTATTTGTTCTGTTGTGTTGCGGTGCGGATGTTCTCCCGAAATGTGTTTGTCATTCTTGTTTGGTGTGGGTTCACAGTGTGGCGCATATTTGTAACAGTGTTAAAGTTGTTTATACGGCCACCCTCAGTGTGACATGTGTGGCTGTTGACCAAGTATGCCTTGCATTCACTTGTGTGTGTGAAAAGCCGTAGATATTAGATTATATTATATATGTATAATGCATATGTTCCTTCTTGACTGCACTTAAATGTAGAATATATGTAGAATATATTTATATTATTCATATAATATATATTATATATATAATATATTATATATATTGTATTATTTACTATTATTATTGTCTATTGTGAGCGAACTGTGGTGCTGAATTTCCCCCAGGGATCAATAAAGTACTTTCTATTCTATTCTATTCTATATTATGTGACTGGGCAGTGCCTTTAAGGTTTATTGGCGCTCTGTACTTCTCCCTACGTCCGTGTACACAGCGGAGTTTTAAAAAGTCATACATTTTACTTTTTGAAACCGATACCGATAATTTTGAAACCGACACCGATCATTTCCAATATTAAATTTTGAAGCATTTATCGGCCGATAATATCGGCAGTCCGATATTATCGGACATCCCTAGTTTTAATATTAATCCTGTAAGAGAGCAAACATGACACAAACCTCCCTAATTGTTAGAAACCCCACTGTTTATATGAAACATGCTTGACTGAGGAGAGGATTTGGTGAGCGCCGTTTCGCCCTACTAATTTCGGCGGTCCTTGAACACACCGTAGTTTGTTTGCGTGTACAACTTTCTCCGACGCTGCCACAGAAAGACGTGTTTTATGCCACTCCTTCCTCGTCTCATTTTGTCCAACAAACGTTTTACGCTGTGCGTGAATGCACAAAGGTGAGCTGTGGTGATGTTATTGACGTGTTGGAGGGCTAATCAGGCATATTTGGTCACTGCATGGCTGCAAGCTAATCGATGCTAACATGCTATTTGGGCTAGCTGTATGTACATATTGCATCATTATGACTCGTTTGTAGGTATATTTGAGCTCATTTCGTTTTCTTATGTCCTCTGTGTGTTTAATTAGCTCTATGTAATATTGATTTGTGAACGTATTAGTGTTCATTTTGCAACATGTTCTTGTTACATTTCACCTGTTTGTTCTTTTATTCCAATTTTTTAAGATTTTTTTGTAATAATATTTTTTTGAATGTGCTGCGGGTCGTAAATACATTAGCTGCAGGCCCCTAGGCCACACTTTGGACAATCGCAGTAAATGTATAATGCTATGAGAGCTGTACACGGACTACTCTAAAGTGTATCCTGGCTTCCTTTCTTTCTACCATATTTTGAAAAAAAAGCTTTGGTGACAGCATATCTTGTCAAGGGACGGCACGAAGTAAGAAAGTCAACTTGGTGACGGTCCCGGGCTGCACGAGTGCTGCTGTTTATTGATAGAAGAGACGAATACCACCTTGTGCTGTGACGTTCTGAATTTGGGGGTCGGGGTGAATAAGCCCAGCAGAGCAACTCCAGGGAATCCACTTCTTTGCAGACTCCCCCCCCCCCCCCCCCCCGGCGGAGCTAACGATTGATGCTACATGAATGCTAACAGACATCTTTATTCATGGCACGCAGCATCCTTGGCGCCAGCTGGGAAATCAGACGCCGTTGTTGTTTTGAGGATCAGCGCCACCGAACTGACACCTCAAGACAACAAACAGCGAGGCGGATAAACAAGTTGAGAGAAAAAAGCCACAAATCCTTCATTTTGTTTCGTCGGCATTAGCATTTTAAACAGCAAAAATCCGCGAATCCACTTTCGATTTCTCCCGGAAACGAAGAGGCGGCGGTGAGTTTTATATTTGGCACACGAGATGCGCGGCGCGTCTCGCTCCCTGTGGCGAGGAGCCCCTCTTCTCGTGGCGCTCATGACATCGAATTGCACCCCCTGGGGGTTGCAACCATTGTTAGAGCTCCAAACATCATCGAGTTCAGGGGTGTCCGAACTACGGCCCGCTCAATAATGTATATGTCAAATATGTCAGGGGTCTGATAGCTACCAGTTTGTCGCCATCTGTTGGCCAGCGAAAGTATGTCAGCCATTAATTATACTTGCATGAAAATCAGCACAGCATTCACTTTTATGACCAAATCCAAACAACCTTCCCTAGTCATGGTGCAAGAAAAAAACAAACAGAAACAAAAAAACAACCAGCACAAAAAGTCAACAAACATGGTAACACATAACAACTGAGTGGATATTATAAAAAAAAATGTCCAATCAACATAGAAAAATCTAAATAATACCCATTTAAAAATCTATTACAAGGGATGATGGAACAACTGCAAAACACTCTGCACACTTATCCATGTTTGGCACATTTCAGCTGCTTGGAATTTCTGATTGATTCAAAAAACTTGAGTAAACAAGGTCGGAGTTGAACTTTCACATACGCTTAATATCCAATTATATTAATTATAAAACCATTATAATAATTATATATCCATTATATATATATATATATATATATATATATATATATATATATATATATATATATATATATATATATATATATATATATATATATATATATATATACACACATATTAGGGCTGCAACTAACGATTAATTTGATAATCGATTAATCTGTCGATTATTACTTCGACTAATCGATTAATAGTCGGATAAAAGAGACAAACTGCATTTCTATCCTATCCAGTATTTTATTGAAAGAAAAACAGCATACTGGCACCATACTTATTTTGATTATTGTTTCTCAGCTGTTTGTAAATGTTGCAGTTCATAAATAAAGGTTTAGTAAAAAAAATTAAAAATAATAATTATTTTAAAAAAAACAAAAAAAAAACTCTGCGCATGTGCATAGCATAGATCCAACGAATCGATGACTAAATTAATCGGCAACTATTTTAATAATCGATTTTAATCGATTTAATCGATTAGTTGTCGCAGCCCTAATATATAAATATTTATATATACACATATATATATATTTATATATACACATATATATATATATTTATATATAATATGTACATATATATATATATATGTATACATATACATGTATACATGTATATATATATGTATGTACATATATATATATATATATATGTATACATATACATATATATATACACACATATATATATACATATATATATGCAAATATATATATACTGTATATATATATATATATATATATATATATATATATATATATATATATATATATATATATATATATATATATATATATATATATATATATATATATATATATATAGACAGACAACATTCACACTCACATTCACACAGGAGGGACAATTTAGTGTTGCCAATCAACCTATCCCCAGGTGCATGTTTTATATTCTAGTTTCTTCAAAATAGCCACCCTTTGCTCTGATTACTGCTTTGCACACTCTTGGCATTCTCTCCATGAGCTTCAAGAGGTAGTCACCTGGAATGGTTGTCACTTCACAGGTGTGCTTGAAGCTCATGGAGAGAATGCCAAGAGTGTGACTGATTATTTATTTTTAGTCACTCTGCTTACGGGGGTTTAGCAGCTAATTATTTGTTTCTATACGTAGTGCGGAGCCGCTCCCCTAAGTTAATACTAATCACCTCCATTACATCGCATTTCTTACTATCTTACGTATTATTATCATGTATTATTATCACTGGAGGACGAGGCGAAGCATGTTACACGCCGAGTAAGAGTAAGCCAGGAACAGGAATGCTAATCGCTAAGCTAGCCACAGAAAAAGCGACTGTAAAATGTCAATGAATGAATGACACATATTCTTAGTCCCTTCCTGCTCTGTCACTGATAAGAATGTAACAGCAAAGTCTTAGTGCTGATCTTGTAAGGTTGTCGCACTGTGTTCGATCCCCGGTCGGAGTTGGTAAAACAAAGCGACCGTTTTAGGTCGGATGATAAAAGCTACAAGTTTCATCCCAACGTCAATAATCAGAAGAAAAGATGCTTAATTTGCTGCGTCGCCTGAGAGCCGCGACTGGCACATGAAAGCAAGGTTTGGAGAATGCGTACACAAAGAAGACAAAGATCTGAGTCGTTTGAAGGCTGGAGGCTCCGCGTGTCCTCAGGAGCAGCTTCCTCATTCGGGAACATAAAAGGGAAATTCATGTGGGGAAAAAAACAACCCAAAAACATAATGGCAACAAAAACAATGGAGTCCCAGAAGGAAGGGAAGACAAAACGGCGAGTGCTGGTAACTGATACGACAGCGCTGAGGAAACGGCGAACACTTGAAAGTGAGCACGCAGGCCAGGTCACTTCAATTAATGTCGCCCTCACTAACGACTGCAGCTGCACCCTCACTAAGCATCAAGCATGCTTCCTCTTTGGCTCCCCTGAGGGCTTTTATTTTGAAAACGTCAGGTTCAAAGTACCGGAGAAGGCACCCGAACTGAAGGCCATGAACATAATCAAGACTCGGGCAAGGCCGGGACTAGGTGAACATTTGCCAATGATACTCCAACTTGCTTTATAAATAATATATTTATTTAAATAAAGCATTTTTTCTCCTCTGTTGACAGCAGTGTTGGCGCTAGGAATTTTCAAAATGGGGTCCCAGGGACTCCATCAAGTCATAAAAATGGGGTCCCACAATAAATTTTTGTTTTGAAAACAAATGATAAACGTATGCATTGTCCTGTTATATCTCACATTCTATAGCATACTTGCCAACCCTCCCGTTTTTAGCGGGAGAATCCCGGTATTCAGCGCCTCTCCCGACAACCTCCCGGCAGAGATTTTCTCCCGACAAACTCCCGGTATTCAGCCGGAGCCGGAGGCCACGCCCCCTCCAGCTCAATGCGGACCTGAGACTGAGCGGGGACAGCCTGTTCTCACGTCCGCTTTCCCACAATATAAACAGCTCGCCTGCCCAATGACGTCATAACATCTAGGGCTTTTAGAGAGTAGAGTGCACAACTGCGCACACAACAAGGAGACGAAGCAGAAGGACGAGGAAGTTACAGACATGGCGACGCCGTCGACGAGCAAGATGAAGAAATACGCTTGCAAGTTCCAAAACGAATGGAAACAAGAATTTCGGTTCATCCAGGACAGTTCGAAGGGGAAGGTGTATGTTGCCTGTACATTTTGTAGAACAGACTTCTCCATTGAACACGGTGGCCGAAATGATATACTCATCATGAACGGAGAAGTTAAACAGGACAATACTGCCATCTAATGGATAGCCACCGGAACACTGAAATTGAAGTTTTTTGGGTTTTTTTCTATGTAAATAAAATAAATATATATATATATATATAGCTAGAATTCACTGAAAGTCAAGTATTTCATACATATATATATATATATATGAAATACTCGAGTTGGTGAATTCTAGCTGTAAATAACCACGCCCCCAACCACGCCCCCCGCCCCCACACACCCCCCCCCGACCAAGCCCCCCCTACCTAGTATGTTCTATATTGTGTTTTGGAAAAAGGTTGTCATAAACGTTACTTCATTCATTAAAATAAATAATAAAAAAAGAAGACACATTTGTATACATATGTAAATGTATTCAGTTATAAACATTCATTCACTTTCTTCTTTCCTTCATGGATCTATACTTTACCGCTGCTGCTAGTTTTTTCTATGTTTTTATTCAATAAGTTTTAGGTGTATTTTATTTCAGTATAAAAGTGTAAAAAGTGTTTTGCTTGGGTCATGAAATGATGATAATGGTGTGCCAGGGCATACTTACATTTTATATTTAAATCTCTGGAGTCTACATCAACTTCACATCTATCCCTCATTTCAAAATGTTTTAGTTTTTTTTATGTTGTTTTTTTTTGTTTGTTTGTCTTACGCCCTTTTTTTGTCAAACAAAACTATGTTTTTTTATGGCAAACACACAAAATATGCAAAATATTCCACCAAAAATATTTTTCAAAGTGGAATATTTGTTGTGACTAGGGATGTCCGATAATGGCTTTTTGCCGATATCCGATATTCCGATATTGTCCAACTCTTTAATTACCGATACCGATATCAACCGATATATACAGTCATGGAATTAACACATTATTATGCCTAATTTGGACAACCAGGTATGGTGAAGATAAGGTACTTTTTTTAAAAATTATAAAATAAAATAAGATAAATAATTTAAAAACATTTTCTTGAATAAAAAAGAAAGTAAAACAATATAAAAACAGTTACATAGAAACTAGTAATGAATGAAAATGAGTAACATTAACTGTTAAAGGTTAGTACTATTAGTGGAGCAGCAGCACGCACAATCATGTGTGCTTACGGACTGTATCCCTTGCAGACTGTATTGATATATATTGATATATAATGTAGGAAGCAGAATATTAATAACAGAAAGAAACAACCTTTTTGTGTGAATGAGGAGGGAGGTTTTTTGGGTTGGTGCATTAATTGTAAGTGTATCTTGTGTTTTTTATGTTGATTTAATAAAAAAAAAAACGATACCGATAATAAAAAAAAACGATACCGATAATTTCCGATATTACATTTTAAAGCATTTATCGGCCGATATTATCGGACATCCCTAGTTGTGACGTAATCGGAACCTTGGATAGGTCAATAATTCATAATAATATTGATTTTGATTCAATATTATGTTTTGAGCAATGACAGTTTGAAAGAGGAAAAAAAACAGCTCTGTTTTATTAGTCAACATTGCAACTTTTTCTAAATTACATTTCACCTTTAAGCTTCTTTATTTCACTTTTGTTATGTTTTTCTTTATTTTAATAGTATTTTTAGAATGTGCCGTGGGCCTTTAAAACATTAGCGGGGGGTGTATTTTGTAGCGTCCCGGAAGAGTTAGTGCTGCAAGGGGTTCTGGGTATTTGTTCTGTTGTGTTTATGTTGTGTTACGGGGCGAAATGTGTTTGTCATTCTTGTTTGGTGTGGGTTCACTGTGTGGCGCATATTTGTAACAGTGTTAAAGTTGTTTATACGGCTACCCTCAGTGTGACCTGTATGGCTGTTGACCAAGTATGCCTTGCATTCGCTTGTGTGTGTGAAAAGCCGTAGATATTATGTGACTGGGCCGGCACAAGCAGTGCCTTTAAGGCACGCCCCCAAAGTTGTTGTCTGGGTGGAAATCGGGAGAATTTCGGGGAAATGGTTGCCCCGGGAGATTATCGGGAGGGGCACTGAAATTCGGGAGTCTCCTGGGAAAATCGTGAGGGTTGGCAAGTATGTCAATCAATCCACTCCCTCGCTCTCTCGCTCTCTCTGTCTCTGCTCCTCCCTCACGAATGCTGCTACACCTTCACAATTTGTTATGTTTTTAACCCCTTCTTAACCCTGAACGTACATTGAAAATACACGCAACCCTGACTCAAAATGCCGGACATTTGAGGCAAAAGAGGACATGTCCGGGGAAAGAGGACGTATGGTCAGTCTATCTTTGATATCAGCAAAAAAACAAGTATTGGATGATATCGGCTTGCATGTAAAAGTGAGTTTACTTGTGGAAAGCTGGACAACTGCTCTGTTCTTGTATTTTAGTCAAGCCATTTAAAAAAGGTAAACATGGTAGGCTATGGGCTACTAGGCACAAGCAGCTACACAACAGCTAAGCACACAAGTTAGACGTATGCAGTACAGGCCAAAGGTTTGGACACACCCTCTCGGGGACGGTGTGGCGCGGTTGGGAGAGTAGCCGTGCCAGCAACCTTGAGGGTTCCTGGTTTGATCTCCACCTACTACCAACTTCTGTCATAATCCGTGGCCCGGATCATGTTTTGCTATTTTGTGTTAGTTTTGGACTCCCTCAGTTCCTGTTTGGTGTACCCTTGAGTTTGTTTTGGCTGCCATGGTTGCTAATTGTTTTCACCTGCCTCTGATTGGTGTTGGGGACGCTCACCTGTTCCCCGAGCACTAATCAGAGGCATTATTTAAGCCCGCCTTTGCCGGTCAGTCGGCCTGGCTTCTTTGTTTGCTTATGCTACAGTTACGTGAGTATTCCTTGTCTTTTTGCCTATGCTAAGTGTTAGCGTTTGCTTCGAGTGCGATCGGCACGTTTGTTTTCAGTTTTTGGTACTTGTTTGACTTTTTGAGAATAAATTATGTTCCTACCTGCACGTCCTGTCCGGAGTGGTCCGTTTGCATCCCGGGGGAACGAACCTCGCAGCAAGCTGCGACCCCCTCCCCGCACGTAACTAACTTCGTCACGTCCGTTGTGTCCACTTCACCCTTGCTCCTGATGGGTCGTGGTTAGGACCTTGCATGGCAGCTCCCGCCATCAGTCTGTGAATGGGTGAATGTGGAAATAAGCTCTTTGAGTACCTTGAAGGTAGAAAAGCGCTATAGAAGTATAACCCATTTACCATTTACTCTCCTTATTCAATGTGTTTCCTTTATTTTCATGACTATTTACATTGTAGATTGCCACATCAAAACTATGAATGAACACATGTGGTGAAATAACTGAAAACACGTTTTATATTCTAGTCTCTTCAAAATATCCACCCTTTGCTCTGATTACTGCTTTGCACACTCTTGGCATTCTCTCCGTGAGCTTCAAGAGGTAGTCACCCGAAATGGTTTTCACTTCACAGCATCTCGAATATTAACACTGCTGCACTTCTTTTTACACTTGTATGAGAGTTCCGATGTTACCTCAGCTAGTGGCTTTACATGTAATCAAGCTGTTATGACCCTGGAATGGATCATTTATAATCCCAACTTTCCCAAACGTGGAAAACGGTTTTGTTTTCGTAATTTCTCACGTCTGTTATGTCACTGAGCTCCAAATGAAGAATGATCAAATGAAATTCATCCCAAAGCAGCTCAGGTGCTTAATAACCTGCGACACCAGTTGATTTATTTTAGCTCCGCGGGACGCGTCTCCTCCTCCTTCCACTTTCAGAGAGATCCCCCACGCCCTCTATCCTTTTTGATGTGCCTCATGACACACACACACACACACACACACACACACACACACACACACACACACACACACACACACACACACACACACACACACACACTTGATGCTGTCATGAGAGCTGCCAGCAGGCGTGTTGAAACCTGCAGAGGAACCAAAACATGAGGAAAGTACCTGAGTGACATGCAGCACGTCTTCAAGACCTGTTACACACACACACACACACACACACACACACACACACACACACACACACACTTATCTAATCTAACTCTTCCACTCCTGAACTGCCGCGCACACAAAAGGGTAAAGAGTAGAACAGTCCCAATACAACTTTTTCCACTTCCGATGCGATACCTTGAGTATTGTCCAATACCGATGTTGATCCGATCTTGATATTTTTTTTTTTTTTTAGTGTGGAATGTTAGAAAAGGTTTGATCAAGTGAAATGAGTCAAACAGAGAAGAAAGGGAATGTAGGAAACATACTAACCTATTTATTATTAACCATTTGGAATAAACTTACGCCAGGGGTGTCAAACCTGCGCTCTGAGGTTTTACCCGGCCCGCGTGATGAGTTTGCCAAGTATTAATAAAATGAGCTGCTTTTTTTAAATTTTGAATGAAAGAAACAACTGCTGTTCTAAATATGTCCACTGGATGTCACAATAGCAATTCTGTCAGGCAAGCAAACGGTTTATACCGGGGCCAAGCAAAAGGT
Organism: Entelurus aequoreus; assembly: GCF_033978785.1. NCBI lineage: Eukaryota > Metazoa > Chordata > Actinopteri > Syngnathiformes > Syngnathidae > Entelurus > Entelurus aequoreus. Next base: position 4,337,365 of record NC_084747.1, read on the forward strand.
ATTGTATTTTTCGGACTATAAGTCGCAGTTTTTTTCATAGTTTGGCCGGACTTATACTCAGGAGCGACTTATGTGTGAAATGATGAACACAGTAGCGTAAAATATCAAATAATATTATTGATCTCGTTCACGTAAGAGACTAGATGTATAAGATTTCATGGGATTTAGCGATTAGGAGTGACAGATTGTTTGGTAAACGTATAGCATGTTCTATATGTTATAGTTATTTGAATGACTCTTACCATAATATATTACGTTAACATACCAGTTGGTTATTTATGCCTCATATAACGTACACTTATTCAGCCTGTTGTTCACTATTCTTGATTTATTTTAAATTTCCTTTTAAATGTCTATTCTTGGTGTTGGCTTTTATCAAATACATTTCCCCCAAAAATGCGACTTATACTCCAGTGCGACTTAAATATGTTTTTTTTCCTTCTTTATTATGCATTTTCGGCCGGTGCGACTTATACTCCGGAGTGACTTATACTCCGAAAAATATGGTACACAGTAAAGGGGGACTGTGGCTCCTCCTCAACCCACATGAAACTTAAAACCTGCCGTTTTATGTTTTCTGCTTCGAACACATTGTCAAATGGCACCGTCGTTACCCCAAAATATAGAGAACATACAAATCCTTTATTTATTGAATCCAGGGCCGGCCCGTGGCATAGGCCGTATAGGCAAATGCTAAGGGCGCCGTCCATTAGGGGGCGCCACGCCAGTGCCACAAATGTTGGAGAAAAAAAAAAAGAAAAAAGTTGGTACTATTATTTCTAAATACAAAAAATAATCCCACGTTAATTAAAATGCAAAGTAAAGCCTATTCAATAGAAATATTATTTGTTACAACATTACGCCCCCCCCCCCCCCCCGCCGCCCCTCCCTTCCCGTATCATGACTCTTTTTGGACGTCACCACATCAAAAAATCAACACAAGATGTCAAAACGGCCAAAACTGTCAGGTGCCCAGGGAAGAAAAAAGAGAAAAGAAGAGGAGAAACGAGAAAAAGACAGAGATAGCAGGGAGGTAACATTAGCCTACATTAAATTATTTGTCTGTTACAGAATGTGATAGTAACCTGGCTTTTTAGCATTAAGCTAATGTTACATGATTCGGCAATTGCTAATCAATAAATAGCTAGTTCTGTTTTAACGTCGGTTAATATTGTGGAGGGGGCTAAATTGTTATGGAAAATAATAATGTAACGTTATATAATTACAGTACTCCCACCTTACATTCCTCAGGGACATTTGTATTACATCTTTTAAGCAGGTGTTTTTTGTTTACATTGTTATTGCCTTCTGGTTAGCTAATGTTTGCCCTGCAGGTAATAGTCACTTTTCCACCCCTTTATATATTAGGTATAGTTGTAAGCCTAGTTGTTAAAGTGCACATCATTAATGTTAATTAAGCAATATCACATGAGAGGGAATGCTGTTTTTTAATTTGAGCACTGCTGTGATTCGGTTAAAGATAATCATAACATAACATTCTCATATAATATGTTAATTTGCTTTCTTTAAGTAAAAAAAAAGGTCAAAGACAAAGCTATTCGGTTTCTTGTGAGTATATACACTTCACTGCCGATGTGGGGGGGCGCCACCTAAAATCTTGCCTAGGGCGCCAGATTGGTTAGGGCCAGGCCTGCTTGAATCAAAGATACTGAAATTCCACGACATAGTGAATTTGCAAACAGCTAAAATTACACACAAAGCAAACTATAACCTGCTAGCCAAGAATATACAACAATTCTTCTCAAAAAAAGAGGAAAAAAAATAATAGTACAAAATTTTATTTAAAACATTTGTACGCACGTACAACACTTAAGACCTTTAGTATATCAGTATGTGGAATTAAATGATGGAATGAATTAAGCAAAGCAATCAAACAATGTACTAATATGATCCACTTCAAGAAACTCTTCAAACTTAAAGTGTTTACAAAGTACAAAGAAAAAGAACCATGATAAACATTCTCAATTTATTTAATTCATCCATTCTTTCACTCTCAAAATATTCTTACTTATCTCATCATATGAAATGTAACCTACTTCACCAATTATTATGTATTTATTTATTTGTATTGTGATTACTTATGGAGTATATTGTGAATAAAGTGAGAACAGGAAGTGAACAAAAGTTTTAGCAACTGTTATGTAAAAGAAAAGGGGTAGGATTAAATAAGCTCTGCTTCTTCCTACTCCTTTTCGAACATGTTGGAAAGAGAAACTTGGAATTGTGATGTATCATGTTGTATGCATGCATGTTCCAAATAAACTCAAACTCAACTCAACTCCAAATGTCTCCGTAAAACACAAGAAAAGTGAACTTAACCCTCTTGAATAGTTTTTACCTGCGTTTCTTAGGGTTTGTTGCGTTAGCTCTGGATTGATACGTGGACATGACAAAGGAGATATTTGATACCTAGAAGAGTTTACTTGTTGCGTTTTTTGGTTCAATCCCAGAAAGACTGTGACTTAAAGTTCAACCCTGGCTTTGTAGATACACTGAGACCAAGTCTAAGCTCATTGTGTTTTTGAAACTGCACTAATTTCCCCAGAATTTTCAACAAACTTGAAGCGTTTTGTCCAGAGGATTATTTGTGATTTGTACGTTTTCACGATGTGCTTGTTCTATTTTCAGCCAAAGTAAACAACCTGGAGTTGTCTTTATTTTTAAGTTATCATGCCATGATTTTACCACAACGGCCCACTTGGGAATAGGTTTTCCTCCATGCGGCCCCTGAGCTAAAATGACTTTGACACCCCCGACTTATGCGGACTTTAAGTTGAAGAGGGGTGGTAATTGTTTTTTTGTAACACCTTGCGGCCCCAATATTTAATTAAGTTAAGCATTTGGTGCAGTAAATTGAATGACGCGGACACGTTAGTTACTGGATACTTTCTAATGCACTTTGTATGTGTAAGTAATATGCAAGCATCATTTGTTGATACTTGTTTATATTGACAAATGTGCTGTTTTAGACTGCAATATTGTTGAATGAAGGACACTTATTACATGTCTAGCGTATGTGCTACTGTGTGCTTGGCTGTTGTGTAGCTGCTAGTGCTTAACGTGTTTACCTTTTGTATATGACTTGTCTAAAATAGAAGAAAAGACCAACCTTGTGTGCTTATTGGAAGACATTTAGCTATGCATGAGTAATCGATGGTAATTGATCCCTTGCTTGTTTTGTTGATGATATCAGATTAATCTCTGATATCAATACCGCCAGTGAAAAATTGTCCAAAGGTGCACTCGCCTGTGCCATTATCTTTCTGACAAGTACACCACATGGTGACGCTTTTGTTAAGCCCCAATAAACCCCTGAAGGGTGTGTCAGGTTCAAACACTGTAATATCTATTAAACAAGACAAGAAGCAAGGAATTAAACAGAGACAGAATAAAATTTGGCTCAATTGAGGAGAAACGTCGGGGCTGTACTCTTGCACAGTCTCCACCACGCTCTGACGAAAGATTGTACGCCTCCTCTTTTATTTGGACTTTCCCTGATTACATGGCAACAGCTGTTTCTAAGGGAGGGGGGTCGTAAACAGCCGTCGCCTTTGGTTACAGAACATTTCAAAGAAAAGGTCGTAAAACAGTTCAAAGAAAAGGTGCCTGGAGAGGAGTCAGGCCCTACTTCCTCTCCGCTTTGTAGATCTCGGGTCAAGACCAAATCTTCCTGTGGATTACAATAGAAGAAAGAAACCGACGCCTTCATGACGCTTGCCATCGTTTTACAAGCCTTTTCCTTGGTAGGATCAAAGACAGGTTTTGTCCTCTCGCAGGGCGAGCTGAACTCAATGTAACACAAAGTTTTGCGATAACTTTGATACAATTATTCTGAGAGGTGGACTTGAAATTGCTCGCACAGCTCTACATAACACCTGCTGTAGCTTTATGGTGTTCAGGTGAAAACCCATCAAAATCGGCGCGCGCGTTTAGGAAACGGCCAAGTAGACGTGTGTCAAATTTGAGCAAGATTTGTCGACAATGAAGAAAAATGTATTTTTAAAATCACTCCCAACGATGACATCACTTCAAGAATGTGGAAGGTTCCGTCGACGGTCGTGTGCTGCGTGTCACGACTAAGACTTAATTCACATCTGCAGACCCTCGAGGGCACCACAACAACTACTTTAAGAGGACAGGTGTGCTTCACCTGGGAGCAGGTGCCCCCCAACAGCACCTCGTGGAAAAAGGGTGAGGGGCCACTGAAAGCCTTTAATTAGCCTGCACACCCGCGAGCTAAAGAGCTAGCATCACACGCTCATTTCTCCGGCACGCATGATCCTACTATTCTCTTTGATACGCTCATAAAGAGGATTTAGGAGTACGACTTACAGGTGTGGGCCGTGCCGGGGTATCAAGTATGCAGGTGGAATGCCTCGCTTTTGTGTTGGCTTTTTTTCCGGGCCTCTTTGTTGGCACAACATGAAGGCTCTCGTCGCCACTGGGAGGAAGCGAGCGGCAGGAAAGACCTCTGGCCACCACCAGCTCCTCTTTCCATGGTGCAATCCATCAGTCCTTGCAAGGTGTGCTCCCTGAACACCTCACATTTCACTGGCCGGACCTAATGAGCTGAAGAAGTAAACGGGCGGCAAGGCGGGTAAAGACGCCACATTATCAGCAGGGGCGTCCAGAGTGGACATGCACACGCATCACACAAACGGATTAACAGGTCACATTATTGTGTGTTTATTAGTGCTGTCAAATGATTACCTTCTTTGTTGGACTATAAGACGCACTTAAAATCCTTTCATTTTCTCAAAACTCGACAGTGCACCTAAAATACGGAATAATTTTAAGTTGTGCTTACTGACCTCGAAGCTATTTTATTTGGTACATGGTGAAATGATAAGTGTGACCAGTAGATGGCAGTCATACATAAGAGATAAGTGTAGACTGCAATATGATGGCAGTCACACATAAGAGACATGTGTAGACTGCAATATGATGGCAGTCACACATAAGAGATACGTGTAGACTGCAACATGATGGTAGTCACACATAAGAGATACGTGTAGACTGCAATATGATGGCAGTCACACATAAGAGATACGTGTAGACTGCAATATGATGGCAGTCACACAAGAGATACGTATAGACTGTAATATGATGGCAGTCACACATAAGAGATACGTGTAGACTGCAATATGATGGCAGTCACACAAAAGAGATATGTGTAGACTGCAATATGATGGCAGTCACACATAAGAGATACGTGTAGACTGCAACATGATGGTAGTCACACATAAGAGATACGTGTAGACTGCAATATGATGGCAGTCACACATAAGAGATACGTGTAGACTGCAATATGATGGCAGTCACACAAGAGATACGTATAGACTGTAATATGATGGCAGTCACACATAAGAGATACGTGTAGACTGCAATATGATGGCAGTCACACATAAGAGATACGTGTAGACTGCAATATGATGGCAGTCACACAAAAGAGATATGTGTAGACTGCAATATGATGGCAGTCACACATAAGAGATACGTGTATACTGCAACATGATGGCAGTCACACATAAGAGATACGTGTAGACTGCAACATGATGGCAGTCACACATAAGAGATACGTGTAGACTGCAATATGATGGCAGTCACACAAGAGATACGTATAGACTGTAATATGATGGCAGTCACACATAAGAGATACGTGTAGACTGCAACATGATGGCAGTCACACATAAGAGATACGTGTAGACTGTAATATGATGGCAGTCACACATAAGAGATACGTGTAGACTGCAATATGATGGCAGTCACACAAAAGAGATATGTGTAGACTGCAATGTGACGGCAGTCACACATAAGAGATACGTGTAGACTTTAATATGATGGCAGTCACACATAAGAGATACGTGTAGACTGCAATATGATGGCTGTCACACATAAGAGATACGTGTAGACTGCAATATGATGGCAGTCACACATAAGAGATACGTGTAGACTTTAATATGATGGCAGTCACACATAAGAGATACATGTAGACTGCAATGTGATGGCAGTCACACATAAGAGATACGTGTAGACTTTAATATGACAGCAGTCACACATAAGAGATGCATGTGGACTGCAATATGATGGCAGTCACACATAAGAGATACGTGTAGACTGCAATATGATGGCAATCACACATAAGAGATACGTGTAGACTGCAATGTGATGGCAGTCACACATTATAGATACGTGTAGATACGTGTAGACTGTAATATGATGGCAGTCACACATAAGAGATACGTGTAGACTGCAATATGATGGCAATCCCACATAAGAGATACGTGTAGACTGCAATGTGATGGCAGTCACACATTATAGATACGTGTAGATACGTGCAGACTGCAATATGATGGCAGTCACACAAGAGATATGTGTAGACTGCAATATGATGGCAGTCACACATAAGAGATACGTGTAGACTGCAGAGTTTGTGGGTGTTGTTGATAAATGGCTTTGGCTTTGCATAGTAGAGTTTTAACTTGCACTTACAGATGTAGTAACCAACTGTAGTTACTGACAGTGGTTTTCTGAAGTGTTCCTGAGCCCATGTGGTGATATCCTTTACACACTGATGTGTGCAAAATGGTGCTCATAAACAATCTCTCGGGACACTTGTTACCTTTAGAACATCATTAAAAAAGAGTCACTTTTGCACCATGGAGGACATTGAAATTACGTTTGGTGGAGGTGTAAAGTCTAACCTGCGATCGGTTCTTTAAGTCATCACCATTGCGGTGTGATCATCTGGCGGTGGCTTTTTGAAAAAGCTGCAACAAACACACATGATCGCTATCACCAAAATCACAGACTGTTTTCATAACACCCCCCCCCCCACCCCCGCCCGCCCCCACAACATCCGCCCTGAGCTTCACTCTTATCACGCAGAGCCTGTTATGATCTTATAATATTTGTATCTCCTCGCCGTGGCAACGCCGCATTCGCAACCATCACAACGCAGACACACAAGCCAGTAGAGTTTCAGAAATGTTCTTTCCAACACCAGAAGTGGAGTCTCTCATGTCCTCGTATCCCGGCTGGCTTCTTTGTGTACGCAGCTTCATGAATATGCAGCAGCTCAGCCAGATAAGAACATCAGTGATGATTAGACGCAGCTTCCAGTCTGCCTCTCTGCTGCTGCTGCTGTGGCTTCTCGAAGGAGTCACAGTGAGTGGGCGCATGCAGGAAGGTGTCTGCACCTTTCATTTCTTATTCACCTTTATAACCCACATTTCTACACGTCCTGACATGTTACACTTTCATTTCACCTGCACGTGTGTGTCCTTCCTGTACAAAGAAAGTCACATCCTTACTTATAAAATAGTCATCTTAGATTATTAACCAAGTACTTTTTGAGGAAGTTCGACTTTTTTGCACTATGAAAAAGTTGTAATCTTACAAAAAAGTGAATTTTCCTGAGAATGACTCCATTTTTAGGAAATAAATTTGTCATTTTAGGGAATGAGTCACAGATACTAAGAAAATACAATTTTATTTTTATTTTTAAGAAATACATTATTGGAAAATAAATAGAGATGTCGATATATGCGTTAAAATGTAATATCGGAAATTATCGGTATCGTTTTTTTTAATTATCGGTATCGTTTTTTTTGGTGTTTTTTATTTTTATTTTTATTAAATCAACATAAAAAACACAAGATACACTTACAATTAGTGCACCAACCCAAAAAACCTCCCTCCCCCATTCACACTCATTCACACAAAAGGGTTGTTTCTTTCTGTTATTAATATTCTGCTTGCTACATTATATATCAATATATATCAATACAGTCTGCAAGGGATACAGTCCGTAAGCAAGGGATACAGTCCGTAAGCACACATGATTGTGCGTGCTGCTGCTCCACTAATAGTACTAACCTTTAACAGTTAATTTTACTAATTTTCATTCATTACTAGTTTCTATGTAACTGTTTTTATATTGTTGTACTTTCTTTTTTATTCAAGAAAATGTTTTTAATTTATTTATCTTATTTTACTAATTTTTTTAAAAAGTACCTTATCTTCACCATACCTGGTTGTCCAAATTAGGCATAATAATGTGTTAATTCCACGACTGCATATTTCGGTTGATATCGGTATCGGTAATTAAAGAGTTGGACAATATCGGCAAAAAGCCATTATTGGACATCCCTAAAAATAAACTAATATTTTTATGAGAAAGATCTCTAGTCTGTATACATTTCTAGAGATTAAAGTGACGATTTTACAACAACAACAAAAATTGGTAATTTTACAATTTACTCTTGAGAGTTAATCTGTTTTCAGAAAATAATAATAGTCACAACTTTGCTACAATGTACAGTGTTTTGATAAGAAAATTTTATTTTATTTTTGATCATCTTTACTTTAAAAAATCCATAACTTTATGATAATGCGATTTTTCTCAAAATGCAACGTATTTTTAGAGATTAAAGGGTAATATTCAAAGAAGTGAATTTTCTTGAAATAATTTTTTTTTTTCAAAAAATAAAAATATAAATTTAAAACCCGACAAAAAAGTTGTACATTTTTTTAAATAGTGTTGCGACACAAAGAAATTGTACCTTTACAATTTACTCTTGGGACTAAATTTGTTTTCAGAAAATAATAATAGTCATTGCATGCTTTGCTAGACTGTAAAGTGTTTTTTGATACATTTATATTGATATTTTCATATTTTTAGAAAATTAAAATTAAAATGTATAACCCAACAAAAAACATTTATTTAAAAAAGTGTTGCGACCCCGAAAGGGACAAGCAGTAGAAAATGGATGGATGGATGTTTTTAATTATGAAATCCATTTTTGGAGAGTAAAGTGATAATCTTACGAAAAAGTTACGTCATAATTTTATTGGGAAAAAAAGTCATATTTTCTTTGGACTGGGTAAATTTTTAGAGATTAAAGTAATACGAAAAAAATCTTGATTTTACAATTTATTTATTTTTTTTAAAGTGATCACTTTAGGAAAATTTTTATTTTCTTGTAGAAATGAAGGTAATAATCTTAATAACCAAGAACACCACCGGTTAGCTTATGTTACCAACAGTGGTTTAACACAGGGGATCTTAACCTTTTTGACCCCAGGTCCTGACATTTCTACTACAGAGGGGCTCAAATATTAACACTGAATTAGTAAGATTACTCTTAATTTTAATTGTATTAAAAAAAAACGTTTTATTATTATACTGCAAAAGAAGAGACACATAAATACTGATGAAATATAAATTTGCATACAATTACGCAGTGCTAAACCAATACATTTTTACAAAATGAATAACACATATTAATGACATGTTTCTTAAAATAAACTCTCAATAAAAATGGCGTGCAACTGAAAATTCACCTTCACAACTTTAATCATATTTCTTTGCGATGAAGAAACTACTTTATGTTTTAGCTCCAGACGTGTTGTTTGTTTGATATTGTCATTACTGCCTCAAGTGGTGGAAAAAGAGTATTACAACTGAGTACTGCAAGGACCAGAGCTGAGAAACAGATATTTTTTGGCGGCCCTCGAGGGGGGCGCTAATGGGAATCTTACTAAAAAATACTAATCTTACAAAAACATTTACTTTTGGAGTTAAGAGTAAATACATAAAAAAAATTAAAATAGTAATTTAATTTGAAAAAAGTCATAGTTTTATGGAAAAAATATTGAATTAACGAGAGAACAAAGCTGGTACTATTACGAAAAAGTACATTCTATGTGAGGCATTTCATAATAGTGAGACGACATTTTGTCATTTTATGAGACTCAGATGTAATTAAGTCGTCAAAGACATTAATTTTCTTGTCATGTGTCTTGTTTGTGTGTACGTCAGCAGGTTGCTCTGTATTGTTTACATAGTCGGGGTCACGTCTGAAGCCTGAGGTCATGTTGGCAGCGATCAACGCGTTTGTTTTGAACACATCATGGCGCTCAACAGCGTGTTCACGCTTCTAATATTTTTGTCGCAAGTGTCAAAATACTAGAAACACCTGTGTCCATGAGGCAGTGCAAACTATAATCATAAAAAATATTTTTTTTTTTTTTTTTAATCTCATCATGCAAACTGTGATGTTTTTCTTGTTGGTTTGGGTATTGGACTGTGCGGGTGTACCTAATGAAATGGCCAATGACGTTATAGAGAAAAGGTTACATGGAAACACTGACATCTAGCGGCCAACCGTGTTAACTACAACAAATAGTGTTCATTGCGAGCGAGTTCAGATTGTTTTCGGTGAATGAAGACAAAAAATAATGAAAATAACATCACGAAGGCAAGGAAAGATAATTACAGATTCTCGTTTACTTAGCAGGGAAAATATTATGAAAGTTTGGAGTCTTCGAAGTGTTTTGTATCATTTTATTCAGTTCAAATGTGACTTTTTTGGCCTAAAAAAAATTATTTAGTACTTTAAGTAAACTTCTAAACGGCCTTCGTGTGTCTGGTACCTTTCAAAACCAACATGAAGCTTTAGAAGTAAAGTATATTGTTTTCTTGTTGGTAAACATGATACAGCCTAGCAACGACAGACGCGCTAAACATTTCCCATGATGCATTGCAGCGTCAATTCGCGCATGCGCACTTTTGGCGACTAACCCACTAGCTATTTATCTACAGCAGACAAAAAATTAATTAAATGTTGTTTTTAAATAATGTGACTTATCCATTTGATTAATTTAAACATTTTATTTTATGGTCAACAGTGAGGAGACGTCGCGGCAGAATTTTGATTTAACCGAGCAGGGATAGACGCCCGAAACATTTCCCATGATGCATTGCCGCGTCAAGTTGCGCATGCGCGCTTTTGACGACTAACCCACTAGCTGTTTATTTACAGCGGACACAAAATGAATGAAATATATATTTAAAAATAATAATGTGATTTATCCATTTGATTAAACTAAACATTTTATGTTATGGTCAACAGCGAAGAGACGGAGGAAGAGGAAGGAAAATTGCGTGTTTTTTTTGGGCGGACCGACAAGCTAACTAACAGGCTAGTAAGCTAACAGGCTAGCATCTTGACAAAATGTATGTTTTATACACAATCATTGCGTCGTTGGTCGCCTTTTTTGTTTTGAAGTGGATGAAAAAGAGGAGGTACTGCACCGACCTGAAGCGACTGGATGGCAAGACGGTTCTTATCACTGGTAATTAAGCCACTTCCGGGTGTAAATGACCTGGACTTCCGGTTGTAAATGACCTGTTTATGAGTGTTTGGTTGACTCACATAAGCCTAACATTTAACATATTGGCTCTTAACTAGTCATTATTAAGTACTTATTAATGCCTTATTCGGCATGGCCTTATTATAACCCTAACCCTCTAACCCTGACCCTAACCCTAACCAAATTACTCTAAATTAAGTCTTTGTTACTTAGAATATGTTCCCCTAGTGTCCAAATAACTCTAAATTAAGTCTTTGTTACTTAGAATATGTTCCCCTAGTATCCAAATAACTCTAAATTTAGTCTTTGTTACTTAGAATATGTTCCCCTATAGTGTCCAAATAACTCTAAATTAAGTCTTTGTTACTTAGAATATGTTCCCCTAGTGTCCAAATAACTCTAAATTAAGTCTTTGTTACTTAGAATATGTTCCCCTAGTGTCCAAATAACTCTAAATTAAGTCGTTGTTACTTAGAATATGTTCCCCTAGTGTCCAAATAACTCTAAATTAAGTCTTTGTTACTTAGAATATGTTCCCCTAGTGTCCAAATAACTCTAAATTTAGTCTTTGTTACTTACAATATGTTCCCCTAGTGTCCAAATAACTCTAAATTAAGTCTTTATTACTTACAATATGTTCCCCTAGTGTCCAAATAACTCTAAATTAAGTCTTTATTACTTAGAATATGTTCCCCTAGTGTCCAAATAACTCTAAACTAAGTCTTTGTTACTTAGAATATGTTCCCCTAGTGTCCAAATAACTCTAAATTAAGTCTTTATTACTTAGAATATGTTCCCCTAGTGTCCAAATAACTCTAAATTAAGTCTTTATTACTTAGAATGTTGTTACTTAGAATATGTTCCCGTAGTGTCCAAATAACTCGAAATTTAGTCTTTGTTACTTAGAATATGTTCCCCTAGTGTCCAAATAACTCTAAATTAAGTCTTTATTACTTAGAACGTTGTTACTTAGAATATGTTCCCGTAGTGTCCAAATAACTCAAAATTTAGTCTTTGTTGCTTAGAATATGTTCCCCTAGTGTCCAAATAACTCTTAATTAAGTCTTTGTTACTTAGAATATGTTCCCCTAGTGTCCAAATAACTCTAAATTATGTCTTTATTACTTAGAATGTTGTTACTTAGAATATGTTCCCGTAGTGTCCAAATAACTCGAAATTTAGTCTTTGTTACTTAGAATATGTTCCCCTAGTGTCCAAATAACTCTAAATTAAGTCTTTATTACTTAGAACGTTGTTACTTAGAATATGTTCCCGTAGTGTCCAAATAACTAAAAATTTAGTCTTTGTTGCTTAGAATATGTTCCCCTAGTGTCCAAATAACTCTTAATTAAGTCTTTGTTACTTAGAATATGTTCCCCTAGTGTCCAAATAACTCTAAATTATGTCTTTATTACTTAGAATATGTTTCCCTAGTGTCCAAATAACTCTAAATTAAGTCTTTATTACTTAGAATATGTTCCCCTAGTGTCCAAATAACTCTAAACTAAGTCTTTGTTACTTAGAATATGTTCCCCTAGTGTCCAAATAACTCTAAATTAAGTCTTTATTACTTAGAATATGTTCCCCTAGTGTCCAAATAACTCTAAATTTAGTCTTTGTTACTTAGAATATGTTCCCCTAGTGTCCAAATAACTCTAAATTAAGTCTTTATTACTTAGAATATGTTCCCCTAGTGTCCAAATAACTCTAAATTAAGTCTTTATTACTTAGAATATGTTCCCCTAGTGTCCAAATAACTCTAAATTAAGTCTTTATTACTCAGAATATGTTCCCCAAGTGTCCAAATAACTCTAAATTAAGTCTTTGTTACTTAGAATATGTTCCCCTAGTGTCCAAATAACTCTAAATTAAGTCTTTGTTACTTACAATATGTTCCCCTAGTGTCCAAATAACTCTAAATTAAGTCTTTGTTACTTAGAATATGTTCCCCTAGTGTCCAAATAACTCTAAATTTAGTCTTTGTTACTTAGAATATGTTCCCCATACTAAAGTGTTACCAAAAACATATAACTTTGTCTTGAATTTGAAAAAATGTTTTTTTTATTTTTCACTAAAGAAGGGTTGGGTGAATGCGCATATGAAACTGGTGGGGTTCGGTACCTCCAACAAGGTTAAGAACCACTGGCCTAAATTCATGTGTTGTGCAAATGGATTCTAGAGGTGAACCTGGTGACCTTTGAACTTTGCCAGGAGGATGTTCTGGGGTGGGCAAGGAGACGGCCGTGGCTTTAGCCATGAGGGGCGCCCGCGTGGTCATCGCCTGCCGAGACCCCCACAAGGCGGAGAAGGCGG
>NC_084747.1:4355855-4373355 GCF_033978785.1 Entelurus aequoreus
AGAATAGACTGTCAAGTTTCAGATGAAAGTTCTCTTTTTCTGGCCATTTTGAGCGTTTAATTGACCCCACAAATGTGATGCTCCAGAAACTCAATCTGCTCAAAGGAAGGTCAGTTTTGTAGCTTCTGTAATGAGCTAAAGTGTTTTCAGATGTGTGAACATGATTGCACAAGGGTTTTCTAATCATCACTTAGCCTTCTGAGCCAATGAGCAAACACATTGTACCATTAGAACACTGGAGTGATAGTTGCTGGAAATGGGCGGCTCTATACACCTATGTAGATATTGCACCAAAAACCAGACATCTGCAGCTAGAATAGTCATTTACCACATTAGAAATGTATAGAGTGTACTTCTTTAAAGTTAAGACTAGTTTAAAGTTATCTTCATTGAAAAGTACAGTGATTTTCCTTCAAAAATAAGGACATTTCAACGTGACCCCAAACTTTTGAACGGTAGTATATATATATATATATATATATATATATATATATATATATATATATATATATATATATATATATATATATATATATATATATATATATATATATAAAATAAATACTTGAATTTCAGTGAATTACAGCTATATATATATATATATATATATATATATATATATATATATAAAATAAATACTTGAATTTCAGTGAATTACAGCTATATATACATATATATATATATATATATATATATATATATATATATATATATATATATATATATATATATATATATATATATATATATATATATATATATATATATATATATATATATATATATATATATATATATATATATTAGAGATGTCCGATATTATCGGCCGATAAATGCTTTAAAATGTAATATCGAAAATTATCGGTATCAGGTTTTTTTTAATTATCGGTATCGTTTTTAAAAAAAAATTAAATCAACATAAAAACAACAAGATACACTTACAGTTAGTGCACCAACCCAAAAAAACCTCCCTCCCCCATTTACACTCATTCACACAAAAGGGTTGTTTCTTTCTGTTATTAATATTCTGCTTCCTACATTATATATCAATATATATCAATACAGTCTGCAAGGGATACAGTCCGTAAGCACACATGATTGTGCGTGCTGCTGCTCCACTAATAGTACTAACCTTTAACAGTTAATTTTACTCATTTTCATTAATTATTAGTTTCTATGTAACTGTTTTTATATTGTTTTACTTAATTTTTTATTCAAGAAAATGTTTTTAATTTATTTATCTTTTTTATTTTATACATTTTTAAAAAAATGACCATATCTTCACCATACCTGGTTGTCCAAATTAGGCATAATAATGTGTTAATTCCACAACTGTATATATCGGTATCGGTTGATATCGGTATCGGTAATTAAGAGTTGGCCGATATATATATATATATATATATATATATATATATATATATATATATATATATATATATATATATATATATATATATATATATATATATATATATATATATATATATATATATATAGCTGTAATTCACTGAAATTCAAGTATTTATTTTATTTTAACTTGCAAGCGTACTTCTTCTTCTTACTCGTCGTCGCCATGTCTCTTCTTCTGCTTCGTCTCCTTCTTCTTCTGTTCTGATTGCCGCGCTTGACTTCGAGGTGTAACCGTTATTATTGTCCGGCCGGAAACGGCGCCCAGTGAAGGATAGGGATGATGCTCGTTAAGAAATAATCGATGTCGATGCCATTAGCGAATCCTCTTATGGGATCCAGAAAGGTTGTTGTGTGTGCACTGAGTTCCAATGTGACCGGGCCGGCACGATGTTTATATGGAGGAAAAGCGGACGTGACTGAGGACAGCATGCGGCCATCAAAGGGTGACGGTTTCAGGTGAGAGAGGACGCTAAAGCCACGCCCCCAATATTGTTGTCCGGGTGGAAATCGTGAGAAATTCGTGAGAATGGTTGCCCTGGGAGTGTGATCCCATGATTTTATGGACAGAATTTCTAGGCGCAGTCAAGGCGTTGAGGGGATCCAGTTTGGTGGCTGCAGGATTAGGTTTCTGCTTTTTGCGGATGATGTGGTCCTGATGGCTTCATCTGGCCAGGATCTTCAGTAGGGATGTCCGATAATGGCTTTTTGCCGATATCCGATATTCCGATATTGTCCAACTCTTTAATTACCGATACCGATATCAACCGATATATGCAGTCGTGGAATTAACACATTATTATGCCTAATTTGGACAACCATGTATGGTGAAGATAAGGTACTTTAAAAAAAATAAGATAACTAAATAAAAAACATTTTCTTGAATAAAAAAGAAAGTAAAACAATATAAAAACAGTTACATAGAAACTAGTAATTAATGAAAATGAGTCAAATGAACTGTTAAATGTTAGTACTATTAGTGGAGCAGCAGCACGCACAATCATGTGTGCTTACGGACTGTATCCCTTGCAGACTGTATTGATATATATAGTTTTTTTGGGTTGGTGCACTAATTGTAAGTGTATCTTGTGTTTTTTTATGTTGATTTAATAAAAAAAACAAAAAAAACAACGATACAGATAACAAAAAAACCGATACCGATAATTTCCGATATTACATTTTAACGCATTTATCGGACATCCCTAATCTTCAGCTCTCGCTGGATCGGTTCGCAGCCGAGTGTGAAGCGACTGGGATGAGAATCAGCACCTCCAAGTCCGAGTCCATGGTTCTCGCCCGGAAAAGGGTGGAGTGCCATCTCCGGGTTGGGGAGGAGACTCTGCCCCAAGTGGAGGAGTTCAAGTACCTCGGAGTCTTGTTCACGAGTGGGGGAAGAGTGGATGGTGAGATCGACAGGCGGATCGGTGCGGCGTCTTCAGTAATGCGGACGCTGTATCGATCCGTTGTGGTGAAGAAGGAGCTGAGCCGGAAGGCAAAGCTCTCAATTTACCGGTCGATCTACGTTCCCATCCTCACCTATGGTCATGAGCTTTGGGTTATGACCGAAAGGACAAGATCACGGGTACAGGCGGCCGAAATGAGTTTCCTCCGCCGGGTGGCGGGTCTCTCCCTTAGAGATAGGGTGAGAAGCTCTGTCATCCGGGGGGAGCTCAAAGTAAAGCCACTGCTCCTCCACATGGAGAGGAGCCAGATGAGGTGGTTCGGGCATCTGGTCAGGATGCCACCCGAACGCCTCCCTAGGGAGGTGTTTAGGGCACGTCCAACTGGTAGGAGGCCACGGGGAAGACCCAGGACACGTTGGGAAGACTATGTCTCCCGGCTGGTCTGGGAACCCCTCGGGATCCCCCGGGAGGAGCTGGACCAAGTGGCTGGGGAGAGGGAAGTCTGGGCTTCCCTGCTTAGGCTGCTGCCCCCGCGACCCGACCTCGGATAAGCGGAAGAAGATGGATGGATGGATGGGTTGCCCCGGGAGGGGCACTGAAATTCGGGACTCTCCCGGGAAAATCTGGAGGGTTGGCAAGTATGTCACCCAGACACATTTTTTCTCTCAATGTGGCCCCAGAGTCAAAATATGCTCTCGGATAGGATATCCTTTTATACAATAATATTATATATATAATATAGGGATGTCCGATAATGGCTTTTTTGCCGATATCCGATATTTCAATATTGTCCAACTCTTAATTACCGATATCAACCGATACAGATTTCAACCAATACCGATATATACAGTCGTGGAATTAACACATTATTATGCCTAATTTGGACAACCAGGTGTGGTGAAGATAAGGTCCTTTTTTTTTTAAATTAATAAAATAAGATAAATAAATTAAAAAGATTTTCTTGAATAAAAAAGAAAGTACAACAATATAAAAACAGTTACATAGAAAATAGTAATGAATGAAAATGAGTCAAATTAAGTGTTAAAGGTTAGTACTATTAGTGGAGCAGCAGCACGCACAATCATGTGTGCTTACGGACTGTATCCCTTGCAGACTGTATTGATATATATTGATATATAATGTAGGAAGCAGAATATTAATAACAGAAAGTTTTTTTGGGTTGGTGCACTAATTGTAAGTGTATCTTGTGTTTTTTATGTTGATTTAATTAAAGAAACTAAACAAAAAAAACGATACCGATAATAAAAAAAACGATACCGATAATTTCCGATATTACATTTTAAAGCATTTATCGACATCTCTAATATAATATATAAATATTAGACATTGTCTATTCAGCAACATCATTTTATATTTTTTTAGCGGCTGGAGGATTTACGGGGCTAATTAAAACAAATTCAATTGATGAGTTTTGTTGTCTGCTGGCGTTTTTTTTTTCTTTCAATAACGTTAATTTTTCCATATATAAGATATGTCATTAACATGTTTCTGTGGAGGTTGCCCTCCAGGGGGTTCTTCGGACCACCAATCAACGTCATGAGAGCCCGGATCAGGGTTACAATACAGTTTTCTTTTCTCTGTGAACAGGCTGCTTTTCAGCAATTGTCTTTTTCTGTCCGTGTTCGTCACGCTCCAACCCCGTCTCTCCTCCTGGCTGCTGCTTATAACAGAGCGACAGGTGATTAGATAACCAGGCCCAGGTGGGCCATCTACGCACCTGTCGCTGATTTCGAGGCCGGTCCTGGCACACCCCGCTTCGCTGCAGGCCCGCAGCCCACGCCCCCATCCACCATTTCCAATGTGGGGAAAAAAACTCCCTGCAATATGCATTTTCTTGCCTGTCCTTCTTCACATTCGCCTTAAGAGCGCACCCAAAAAAGAAAAGTGGGTTCCATTGTAGATGCACCGCAGGAGTCAGGGCTGTTGGTTTCGGAAATGCCCATAAAAAGTGGTACACGTCTGCTGCGTCCTTGAAAACACAGCAAAGCGCGCATGGTAAAATGAATGTGCATTAAATGATCGAATAGTACATGCAAAATCCTCATTTAAATAAGGTGTTCTGCAGCAGTTATCAATAGCAAATGCAGTGATAGTAGACATGCCCACTAATAGTACACGTCATTCTATTGTTTGCACATGCTGTTTAGAGCCTGTTATTTGGATGTCAGTAAATCAGGCCCTCAATGTAGGGCTCCAATCCCTACAGATGTGCTTTTTACTATTCAAATAAATTATCATTTAGACCAGGGGTCAGCAACCTTTTTGAAAGCAAGAGCTACTTCTTGGGTAGTGATTAATGCGAAGGGCTACCAGTTTGATACACACTTAAATAAATTGCCAGAAATAGCCAATTTGCTCAATTTACCTTTAACTCTATGTTACTATTAATAATTAATGATATTTACACTTAATTGAACGGTTTAAAAGAGGAGAAAACACGAAAAAAAAAGACAATTCCATTTTGAAACATAGTTTATCTTCTATTTCGACGCTTTAAAATTCAAAATTCAAACGAAAAAAAGAAGAGAAAAACTAGCTAATTCGAATCATTTTGAAAAAATTAAAAAAAGAATTTATGGAACATCATTAGTAATTTTTCCTGATTAAGATTACTTTTAGAATTTTGATGACATGTTTTAAATAGGTTAAAATCCAATCTACACTTTGTTAGAATATATAACAAATTGGACCAAGCTATATTTCTAACAAAGACAAATCATTATTTCTTCTGGATTTTCCAGAACAAAAATGTTAAAAGAAATTCAAAAGACTTTGAAATAAGATTTAAATTTGATTCTACAGATTTTGTAGATTTGCCAGAATATTTTTTTTGAATTTTAATCATAATAAGTTTGAAGAAATATTTCACAAATATTCTTCGTCGAAAAAACAGAAGCTAAAATCAAGAATTAAATTAAAATGTATTTATTATTCTTTACAATAAAAAAAAAAATTTTACTTGAACATTGATTTAAATTTTCAGGAAAGAAGAGGAAGGAATTTAAAAGGTAAAAAGGTATATGTGTTTAAAAATCCTTAATCGTTTTTAGGGTTGTATTTTTTCTCTAAAATTGTCTTTCTGAAAGTTATAAGACGCAAAGTAAAAAAAAAAAAAAAAAGAATTTATTTAAACAAGTGAAGACCAAGTCTTTAAAATATTTTCTTGGATTTTCAAATTCTATTTGAGTTTTGTCTCTCTTAGAATTAAAAATGTCGGGCAAAGCGAGACCAGCTTGCTAGTAAATAAATACAATTAAAAAAATAGAGGCAGCTCACTGTTAAGTGCTGCTATTTGAGCTATTTTTAGAACAGGCCAGCGGGCTACTCATCTGGTCCTTATGGGCTACCTGGTGCCCGCGGGCACCGCGTTGGTGACCCCTGATTTAGACTGTGTTCTGCCTTCGAGACATATTTTCTCTGTTTTAATCTCGTGAGACGTCGTCACAACCCTCTATAAATTGGTGTTATACTCAAATAAAAATATAGTTTTGGACTTCTAGTCGGACTATGTAATGTTTTCCGAGCTTAAGTGCATTTGTGTTGCTTGTGTCCTGCAGATGTCCAGCAGCTGAAGAATCAAGAAGAAGCATGTTCCCCTCAGCCGCAGCAGGAGGATCCACAGCCCCCTGTGAAAGAGGAAGCGGAGGAAGTGTGGATCACTCAGGAAGAGGCGGATCTTGCCAAATTACCACTGACGGTTGTCTCTGTAAAGACTGAAGACGATGAAGACGACGAAGACGAAGACAATGAAGATGTCGACGAATCCCAAGCAGACAACTTATTAGCGCCGCTGTCTGACAGCGACGACACAACGTCCTCTGAAAAGGACACAACGTCACAGACGGAAAGAAAACGCGACACAGGTCAAACAGGTTTCACCTGCTCAGTCTGCGGCAAAAGATTCCCCCGGAAGGACACTTTGCTCGCGCACAAGAGAACGCACACGGGCGAGAAACCCTTCCGGTGTTCACTTTGCTCCAAAAGATTTTCCTACAAGTGCGATTTGACTCGACACATGCGGACGCACACCGGAGAAAAACCCTACACGTGTTCAATTTGCGGCGAGAGCTACTCGCAGAAGTCCAATTTGTTGGCCCACGAGAGGACGCACACCGGGGAAAAACCCTTCATTTGCTCGGTTTGCGGCGACGCCTTCGCCCAAAAGATCCACATGGTCGCGCACATGAGGACGCACACGGGAGAGAAACCCTTCGCGTGTTCCGTTTGTGGTAAAAGCTATTCTCAAAAGTCCAAAATGATCACACACAAGAGAACACACACCGGCGAGAAACCCTTTGATTGCTCGGTTTGTGGCGACGCCTTTGCTCACAGGTTATCTTTGAACGCACACATGGAAACGCACAATGAGGAAAAGCCTTTCAGCTGCTCCGTTTGCGGCGAGAGCTTTTCCTACCGGTCCACCATGCACGGACACATGCGGATCCACCACCGAAAGCCCGTCGCCTGCACCATTTGTGGCAGAACATTTGCTCTGAAGAAGATCCTGACGATGCACATGAGAACGCACACGGGAGAAAAACCTTACAGTTGCTCGTTTTGCGGTAAAGGATTCACCCAAAACACACACATGCTGTCGCACATGAGAACGCACACGGGAGAAAAGCCCTACTCCTGCTCGCTTTGTGCCAAGACGTTCTCTCGCCGCGACACTTTGACGGCACACGTGCGGAAACACAACGGAGAATAATCCTTTTCCCCGCAGTTTGTCGTCAAAGATTGCAAAGTTGTACAAGCCTAATATCATTTGGCTTATGAAACAATGAAATTAAACGATACCAACTTGATAGTAATTATTGAACAAAGTAATTTCTGTTTAGTAGATATATTTGCTGTCAAAATGTTTGTTTATTTTTTAGCCAATAAACGTAATGGGTTTTTTTTACGTTTATTTAATTTAAAATAATCTTCATGTTGTCAAATGACTTCCAATGTAGGTATCCATGTGTACATATTTAGGTGATATATTTTGATGATGAGGGATTTACCACAGACCAAGTAGAACACAGAACAACTATGTACACATGCTAGACATACTAGTTGTAAATGTACTAAAAGTAAACATGGTTAGCTACTAGGAGCTAGCAACTACGCAGCAGCCCAGCACACAAGCTAGTGAAGTGTATTTCTGGTCTTGTCACCCCCTCCCGGGCAGGAGAACAAAAAGTTGCTTCATTACAAGCGAGCGTCATTAAACAAGTCTGCAGTACCCAGAGGAACCTAGGTCAAAAAAAATGAAGGACTCCTAACCTGGAGAAGCCAAACCATCAATTTTATATTCCTTCTTTCCCCTCTGGTGTGTGCTAAGTCAGGACAGTACAACCTGACCACGTAAGGAGATGTTTGTGTGTAGTGACTGGAATACAACTGCTTTAAGTCATAACTCAAATGTTAGCTTTGAGCTAGACAGGTAGTCTTTTTTCAAGGATATGGTTATCACTTTTTGCCTTCTGAAGTCCCAATTAGGGCCTCTTTCCTACAAGAAGTGATAACAGTTGAATTGAGTTGATGTATGTGACAGCCTAATAAAGCATTATAATTGTGAAATGGGTTTAAAATGATGGGAAAAAAATAGTTAGCTCTTTTGTATTGTTTTAGCTGACACTCTGAAATGTAGGGGAAAATATAGTTGGGATTGTCACGTGGCAATCTTTCCAAAATGACTCAAGTTCAAAGCAAGACATTTAAAATATCTCTAAATGTCAAAATTGTTCCACACAGTAGCTGAGTTTCAAAGGTTGGAAAGGGTAAGGCTGGAAAGGATAATGCAGGTATAAAGTAGACTAAAAATGTACCATAGTAGCAATATAAAATATAACATTTTTGTAATAATTACATATAATATATAAAATATATACTGATATATTATTATATTATATTTTTTTATATAATATATACAATATATAACAAATCACAATTACCATGTACAATATTACAGTATATGGCAGCACGGTGGTAGAGGGGTTAGTGCGTCTGCGTCACAATACGAAGGTCCTGGGTTCGATCCTGCGCTCAGGATCTTTCTGTGTGGAGTTTGCATGTTCTCCCCTTGACTGCGTGGTTTCCCTCCGGCTACTCCGGCTTCCTCCCACCTCCAAAGACATGCACCTGGGGATAGGCCCCTCCCACCTCCAAAGACATGCACCTGGGGATAGGCCCCTCCCACCTCCAAAGACATGCACCTGGGGATAGGTTGATTGGCAACACTAAATGGTCCCTAGTGTGTGAATGTGAGTGTGAATGTTGTCTGTCTATCTGTGTTGGCCCTGTGATGAGGTGGCGACTTGTCCAGTGTGTACCCCGCCTTTCGCCCGAATGCAGCTGAGATAGGCTCCAGCACCCCCCGCGACCCCGAAAGGAATAAGCGGTAGAAAATGGATGGATGGATGGATGGAATATTACAGTGTATGTAACAGCTGCAGCAAAAAAGGGCAGCATAAAAAGAGTAGATCCAGCAAAAAATATAAATTCTAAACAAAGAGAGGTAGCTATTATAGAATAAACAAAGAGCGGTAGCTATTATACAATAAACAAAGAGAGGTAGCTATTATAGAATAAACAAAGAGAGGTAGCTATTATAGAATAAACAAAGAGAGGTAGCTATTATAGAATAAACAAAGAGCGGTAGCTATTATAGAATAAACAAAGAGAGGTAGCTATTATAGAATAAACAAAGAGAGGTAGCTATTATAGAATAAACAAAGAGCGGTAGCTATTATAGAATAAACAAAGAGAGGTAGCTATTATAGAATAAACAAAGAGAGGTAGCTATTATAGAATAAACAAAGAGAGGTAGCTATTATAGAATAAACAAAGAGCGGTAGCTATTATAGAATAAACAAAGAGAGGTAGCTATTATAGAATAAACAAAGAGAGGTAGAGGTAGCTAAAATAGAATAAACAAAGAAGTAGATAAAATAGAATAACTTACAGTATTACAATAACATTTTACAACAATGCATCAACGCTTTTATGAAGACAACACATTATGTTAAGCTTAACTTGTTTATCTTTTTATTATTTTATTTTATGTAATTATTTACTAAATTCAAACTAAAAAAGAACAAACATTGCATTGCATGCTGCTTTCCGAAGACACACTTTGCCTAAAAAATTATGTTCATTTCTGGCCAAATAAACATGAAAGTATATTTACTATGTTTACTTTATAGGCCAAAGCGAAAGTTGTTCAACAATATTATGTTTGTCAATTACTTATTATTATTATATTATTATTGTTATTATTATTATTAGTATACTACATTCGTTGGCTCATTCGCTATTTGTAATTAATGCAACCGGATATACGTCACTTCCGTCAGAGCCTATTTGTCCCAGTGGTGTTGCCGTAGCAGTAGCATTGCAGCTACTCTCGCTGCGTCATCGCACAGATTGTTCCAGTGTTGAGTCTAGTTTCAGAACTGTGTCTAGTTTCATAACTGTATCTACTTTCATAACGGGCAAGACGTCCAATAAATCATCAAAAATGTTGAAAGAGTTGGTGAAGGCGAGGTTAATGGCGGCGGCCGACGAAATATTTGCTCTGTTTGAAAGAACGATAGCGTCGTACGGGGAGGAACTTTCTGGAACAAAAGAGGAGAACGGGCGACGTCGACAACAACTGGAAGCTGTTGGCAAGATTGAGTTACACGTAGAAGGTATGTTTACATGTTCACCTGTACTTTTATACATTTGCATAAACACGTCGAATAGGTTAAAGAAAAACGACTTTTTTTGGGTAATTTTGCCTATTATTCACAATCCTAACGTGAGCCAACCTTGAGACCTCAGAATATATACAGCGACCCCAAAAAGGGACAAGCGGTAGAATAAAATAAATATATATATATATATATATATATATATATATATATATATATATATATATATATATATATATATATATATATATATATATACATTAGGGCTGCATTAAAATTGATTATAAACATAGTTGGGGATTAATTTAGTCATTGATTCGTTGGAGCTATGCTATGCGCATGCGCAAAGGCTACTTTATTATTATTATTTTTTATAAACTGCAACAAAATAAGTATGGTGCCAGTATGCTGGTGTTTTTCAATAAAATACTGGAAAGGATAGAAATGTAGTTGTCTCTTTTATCCAATTATTAATCGATTAATCGAAGTAATAATCGACAGATTAATCGATTATCAAATTAGTTGTTAGTTGCAGCCCTAATATATATACATAAGAAATACTTGAATTTCAGTGAATCACAGCTATATATATATATATATGTATATATATATATACATATATATATATATATACATATATATATATATATATATATATATATATATATATATATATATATATATATACATATATATATATATATATATATATATATATATATATATATATACATATATATATATACATATATATATACATATATATATATACATATATATATATATATATATATATATATATATATATATATATATATATATATACATATATATATATATATATGTATATATTTATATATATATATGTATGTATATATATATATGTATATATATATATATATATATATATATATATATATATATATATACATGTATATATATACATGTATATGTGTGTGTGTGTATATACATATAAGAAAAAAATACTTGAATTTCAGTGAATTACAGCTATATATATTGATTGATTGAAACTTTTTATTAGTAGATTGCACAGTACAGCACATATTCCGTACAATTGACCACTAAATGGTAACACGCCAATAAGTTTTCCAACTTGTTTAAGTCAGGGTCATATATATATATATATATATATATATATATATATATATATATATATATATATATATATATATATATATATATATATATATATATATATATATATATATATATATATATATATATATATTATATATATATATATAGCTGTAATTCACTGAAATTCAAGTATTCAAATGGAACCCGGGCCACACTTTCAACCCCGGTTTACATATTTTACAAAGAATACAACATTTTACCAAACGACGGACGTGTGTATACAAGCTTTGTCTTCTTACAACTATCAAAAATCAAAATGCACATCGTTGTCCCGTGAGCGCGACCACACAAATATTTGCCGTGTTTGGACATCCAACTAACGGTTTCATCTGCACCTTGATCATTAAACTATGTGACTATTTCATAGAAAATATATATACAATGTAGCGTCTATCAATTGATCAGATTGATTTTTCTGGACAGTATATCAAACTGTCTACTAAACCCCTTAGCTGCATCACCAACATTTGTTCTAAAAAGACTCTTAACATCACAAATAACATCAGGGTGTTTATAATAACAAGTGTAACAAAGTTATATAGCCAGGATGAAGCTGTTGTAGCGTGCATACACACACTACATCACCGTGGCAACACTTTCAAATGACAAGCACTACCTGAATTATTACAGACTTTTCAAATTTAAAGTGTTATACTTTTCATGTATTTCAATGAAAATCACAACTTGCATTAGTAAAACTCCATGTCCCGCAATTCTCACACAGCCAAAAAAGAAGGTGTCATGGCAAAGTCCGCCTTATTAGCATACTTGCCATTGCCAACCCTCCTGATTTTCCCGGGAGACCCCCGAATTTCAGTGCCCCTCCCGAAAATCTCCTGGGGCAACCATTCTCCCGAATGTCTCCCGATTTCCACCCGGACAACAATATTGGGGGCGTGCTTTAAAGGCACTGCCTTTAGCGTCCTCTCTCACCTGAAAAGGTGACAAAGCGGTAGAAAATGGATGGATGGTCTGTCATAACATTTTTAGAACTCTTATCGGACATTGTGACTTAGTTTTCCTGAAAAAAAGGCACCCAAACACACCTACTGTACAGCAGATTTTTACAGCTAAATATGTATATATAATTTATACACACATGCACCTTGGCCCCCCGGCCCCCAGACACATTTTTTTCCTCTCAATGTGGCCACACAGTCAAAATATTTGCCAAGCTCTGACCTAATAGATAATGGAAGGTTGTTCCACAGTCTGGGCCCTGCCACTGTGAAGTTCTGATGTATACAAGTAATCAAAGAATAGAAATAATAATTTACCATTTGGAAGTGTTGTTTAGTAAATGTTAACTTGAAAACAAACTAATGTGGTTTTTGTCAGGTTCAAACACTGATGACATCTATTAAACAAGACAAGAAGCAAAGAATTAAACGGAGACAGAATGACATTTGGCTCAATTTGAGGAGAGACGCTTGGACATATGTACCCTTGTACAGTGTCATTACGCCATACTTGCCAACCTTGAGACCTCCGATACCGGGAGGTGGTGGGGTGGGGGCGTGGTTAAGAGGGGAGTATATTTACAGCTAGAATTCACCAACTCAAGTATTTCATATATATATATATATATATATATATATATATATATATATATATATATATATATATATATATATATATATATATATATATATATATATATATATATATATATGTAAAATACTTGACTTTCAGTGAATACTAGCTATATATATATATATATATATATATATATATATATATATATATATATATTATATATATATATATATATATATATATTTGGTGGCCCATAATACTGGGCTGTGAACGGTGCTGCCGCCGCCATGTGCTTCGCTCTCCGTTCATGAATGAGTATATCATTTCGGCCACCGTGTTCAATGGAGAAGTCTGTTCTACAAAATGTACAGGCAACATAATTACATACCCTTTCCCCTTCGAACTGTCCAGGATGAACTGAAATTCTTGTTTCCATTTGTTTTGGAACTTGCAAGCGTATTTCTTCATCTTGCTCGTCGACGGCGTCGCCATGTCTGTAACTTCCTCGTTCTTCTGCTTCGTCTCCTTGTTGTGTGCGCAGTTGTGCACTCTACTCTCTAAAAGCCGTAGATGTTATGACGTCATTGGGCAGGCAAGCTGTTTATATTGTGGGAAAGTGGACGTGAGAAAAGGCTGTCCCCACTCATGGTCCGCATTGAGCTGGAGGGGGCGTGGCCTCCAGCTCCGTCTGAATACCGGGAGTTTGTCGGGAGAAAGTTTCTGCCGGGAGGTTATCGGGAAAGGCGCTGAATACCGGGAGTCTCCCGGTAAAACCGGGAGGGTTGGCAAGTATGCATTACGCTCTGCCAAAAGATTGTACGCCTCCTTTTATTTGGACCTTCCCTGACCACATGGCCATAGCTGTTTCTAAAGGACGAGGGTCGTAAGCAGTTCACAGAAAAGGTTGTAAACAGTTCACAGATAAGATCGGTTCAAAAAAGAGTCAAAAAGAGGTCCGTAAAACAGTTCAAAAAGAGGTCCATTAAACAGTTCAAAAAGAGGTCCGTAAAACAGTTCAAAAAGAGGTCCGTAAAACAGTTCAAAAAGAGGTCCGTAAAACAGTTCAAAAAGAGGTCCGTAAAACAGTTCAAAAAGAGGTCTGTAAAACAGTTCAAAAAGAGGTCCGTAAAACAGTTCAAAAAGAGGTCCGTAAAACAGTTGAAAAAGAGGTCCGTAAAACAGTTGAAAAAGAGGTCCGTAAAACAGTTAAAAAGAGGTCCGTAAAACAGTTCAAAAAGAGGTCCGTAAAACAGTTCAAAAAGAGGTCCGTAAAACAGTTCAAAAAGAGGTCCGTAAAACAGTTCAAAAGAGGTCCGTAAAACAGTTCAAAAAGAGGTCCGTAAAACAGTTCAAAAGAGGTCCGTAAAACAGTTCAAAAAGAGGTCCGTAAAACAGTTCAAAAAGAGGTCCGTAAAACAGTTCAAAAAGAGGTCCGTAAAACAGTTCAAAAAAAGGTCCGTAAAACATTTTTTAAAAAGAGGTCCGTAAAACATTTCAAAAAGAGGTCCGTAAAACAGTTCAAAAAGAGGTCCGTAAAACAGTTCAAAAAGAGGTCCGTAAAACAGTTCAAAAAGAGGTCCGTAAAACAGTTCAAAAAGAGGTCCGTAAAACAGTTCAAAAAGAGGTCCGTAAAACAGTTCAAAAAGAGGTCCGTAAAACAGTTCAAAAAGAGGTCCGTAAAACAGTTCAAAAAGAGGTCCGTAAAACAGTTGAAAAAGAGGTCCGTAAAACAGTTGAAAAAGAGGTCCGTAAAACAGTTAAAAAGAGGTCCGTAAAACAGTTCAAAAAGAGGTCCGTAAAACAGTTCAAAAAGAGGTCCGTAAAACAGTTCAAAAAGAGGTCCGTAAAACAGTTCAAAAAGAGGTCCGTAAAACAGTTCAAAAGAGGTCCGTAAAACAGTTCAAAAAGAGGTCCGTAAAACAGTTCAAAAAGAGGTCCGTAAAACAGTTCAAAAAGAGGTCCGTAAAACAGTTCAAAAAAAGGTCCGTAAAACATTTTTTAAAAAGAGGTCCGTAAAACATTTCAAAAAGAGGTCCGTAAAACAGTTCAAAAAGAGGTCCGTAAAACAGTTCAAAAAGAGGTCCGTAAAACAGTTAAAAAAAAGGTCCGTAAAACAGTTCAAAAAGAGGTCCGTAAAACAGTTCAAAAAGAGGTCCGTAAAACAGTTCAAAAGAGGTCCGTAAAACAGTTCAAAAGAGGTCCGTAAAACAGTTCAAAAGAGGTCCGTAAAACAGTTCAAAAGAGGTCCGTAAAACAGTTCAAAAAAAGGTCCGTAAAACAGTTCAAAAAGAGATCCGTAAAACAGTTCAAAAAAGGTCCGTAAAACAGTTCAAAAGAGGTCCGTAAAACAGTTCAAAAAGAGGTCCGTAAAACAGTTCAAAAAGAGGTCCGTAAAACAGTTCAAAAAGAGGTCCGTAAAACAGTTCAAAAAAGGTCCGTAAAACAGTTCAAAAAGAGGTCCGTAAAACAGTTCAAAAGAGGTCCGTAAAACAGTTCAAAAAAGGTCCGTAAAACAGTTCAAAAAGAGGTCCGTAAAACAGTTCAAAAAAGGTCCGTAAAACAGTTCAAAAAGAGGTCCGTAAAACAGTTCAAAAAGAGGTCCGTAAAACAGTTCAAAAAGAGGTCCGTAAAACAGTTCAAAAAAAGGTCCGTAAAACAGTTCAAAAAAAGGTCCGTAAAACAGTTCAAAAAGAGGTCCGTAAAACAGTTCAAAAAGAGGTCCGTAAAACAGTTCAAAAAGAGGTCCGTAAAACAGTTAAAAAAAAGGTCCGTAAAACAGTTCAAAAAGAGGTCCGTAAAACAGTTCAAAAAGAGGTCCGTAAAACAGTTAAAAAAAAGGTCCGTAAAACAGTTCAAAAAGAGGTCCGTAAAACAGTTCAAAAAGAGGTCAGTAAAACAGTTCAAAAAAGGTCCGTAAAACAGTTCAAAAAAAGGTCCGTAAAACAGTTCAAAAAAAGGTCCGTAAAACAGTTCCATAAAAGGTCCGTAAAACAGTTCAAAAAAAGGTCCGTAAAACAGTTCAAAAAGAGGTCTGTAAAACAGTTCAAAAAAAGGTCCGTAAAACAGTTCAAAAAGAGGTCCGTAAAACAGTTCAAAAGAGGTCCGTAAAACAGTTCAAAAAGAGGTCCGTAAAACAGTTCAAAAAGAGGTCCGTAAAACAGTTCAAAAAAAGGTCCGTAAAACAGTTCAAAAAGAGGTCCGTAAAACAGTTAAAAAAGAGGTCCGTAAAACAGTTCAAAAAGAGGTCCGTAACACAGTTCAAAAAGAGGTCAGTAAAACAGTTCAAAAAAAGGTCCGTAAAACAGTTCAAAAAGAGGTCCGTAAAACAGTTCAAAAAGAGGTCCGTAAAACAGTTCAAAAAGAGGTCCGTAAAACAGTTCAAAAAGAGGTCCGTAAAACAGTTCAAAAAGAGGTCCGTAAAACAGTTCAAAAAGAGGTCCGTAAAACAGTTCAAAAAGAGGTCCGTAAAACAGTTCAAAAAGAGGTCCGTAAAACAGTTCAAAAAAAGGTCCGTAAAACAGTTCAAAAAGAGGTCCGTAAAACAGTTCAAAAAGAGGTCCGTAAAACAGTTCAAAAAGAGGTCCGTAAAACAGTTCAAAAAGAGGTCCGTAAAACAGTTCAAAAAAAGGTCCGTAAAACAGTTCAAAAAGAGGTCCGTAAAACAGTTCAAAAAGAGGTCCGTAAAACAGTTCAAAAAGAAGTCCGTAAAACAGTTCAAAAAGAGGTCCGTAAAACAGTTCAAAAGAGGTGCGTAAAACAGTTGAAAAAGAGGTCCGTAAAACAGTTGAAAAAGGAGGTTCAAAAAGAGGTGGTCTGGAACTTGGGCAGATCCTGCCTTCTCTCCGCTTTGTAGTCCTTGGGTTAAAACAATATATTTCTGTTGATTACAATACATGAAAGAAAAGAGAACACCTTCATGTTGCTTCCCCCCCTACACAGTGGAGTTTCACAAGCATTCTTCTTGGTAGGTTCAAAGACAGCTTTTGCTTCTCACTGAATGCAACACAACGTTTTTGTGATAACTTAGAAACAATTATTCGAACAGTTTTCAGTACACCACTTATACTTTTACTGCAGAATGAAGTTCGATGACTAGCAAAATAGCAAAAGAACATTCACAATCTTTGTGGTGGGCTTCCTCTTTGAAAAGTTGAGAAACACGCCAGATAGATATATTTTTTCTCACGTTTGGTGTTCATGAACAAGCTTTATGTCCACATTAATGTTATTAAAAATTCACTTTTACATCATTTGTATGAATGTAATGTTTTCATGCCAATAAATGAACAGGGA
>NC_084747.1:4380855-4405855 GCF_033978785.1 Entelurus aequoreus
TAAAATTATATTTTCCAAAGACAATATAATCTTAAATCATTTACAAAAGTTAAAAATAGGGGATATAAGGACAATTTATATAACATAACCAATTATTCCTCAAATTAAAGAAATACAATTTTAAATTAAGTAATGATTTTTTTTTAAACAAAAATTCCACTTTATGGTTGAAAATTGTTATATCTGTATCATGTGAATTATTGATTTTGGAATGCGATACGGTATATTTATTTTGGGAGTAGAAAGTGAATAAAATAGAAAAGTCCTTAAATTAGTGTCATTATTGGATACATTTAAATTGCTTTAGATAAGCCCATTTTTTTTGTAATATTATTTTTAGTCTATTTGTTTTGTGTCTTACTTTTACTTTATTTTGACAGTTTTTGTTTGGATAAGGGTGTTATTTGCCCAAACTCTGAGGATATTGAAAAGTGCCTTAATTTGTTTTTAGATTGTGAATATATATTATCTGTTGTTCAATAAAAAAGCGGAAGAAAATCTGTGCAGTGCCGACCATAGACATCTTTTAAGTAGACGCAGCATTGGCTGCTGTGACGCGAGAAATTCGGCCGCCATCTTGAAGTGGTGATGAGGAGCCGGCGAGCAGGCTAAACTGACAGTTGACAGGTGGGAAACAGAGATGGTGTTCAGCGTTTTCCTGCTCAAATGAGCGGACTGTTGAAAATAGGAATTGGGGGATTACTTTTCACAAGTAAGATTTAACATTAACGTACTATTGGTTGTATTTTGTGAAAAGAGTGTGTGCATATTGTATATAGTTCTCTGCAAACCTATGGGGGCATCATGCCTTCAGTGTGCATATTATATAGAGTTATCTGCAAACCTATGAAATTTTCTATTTTGTCTTCATTATTTTGTCAGAATGCTTCATTTGTATGTGAAAATCACAAAGAAATCGTCTGGGGGAGGATGACCCAGTTTACAAACTTTCAGCCCCACCTAAAACCAAAGTCACCAGCAGCCACTGATTATGATGCATTCTCATTTCAGGCAAAGTATAAGACAATACTTTCTTAACAGTATAATTGTAACCAGGAATAAGTCTTCAAGTAACAATATTCAAATACTAACATTGTTAGGTAAGACAGAGTTTGGTTTTATTCTGAATCCAGTGAAACAGATTGGTGGTTTTAGCTGATATAAAGACTTTCAAGTGTTTATATATGTTTATGTTGAAGTATTTGGCAGACGCTTTTATCCAAAGCGACATACATAAAAAATACATATAAAACAATCACTGTAAACATGATCATTTAAGGGAAGAATGTAATACAAAATATCAATACAAAGTGTCAAGACAGAATAAACTCAGCAACAGAGATACAGTCTATAAGATATATATATATATATATATATATATATATATATATATATATATATATATATATATATATATATATATATATATATATATATATATATATATATATATATATATATATATATATATCTAATGTATTCATACATTGTTTATGTAGGATATACGCATGTATATATAACCTAATCATATTGTTTCTCAAATTTAAAAATAGCTGACCGTTTTTTCCCCCCTTCTCTGGGATTATATTCCCAGTTTTGATCTCGGACGTCTGGTCACTTATAGCATATAAGAATATTCTATTACTGTTAAGCAAACTATGAATAATAAAACATGTGTCCTTTATCATAGCTACATGTATGAAAAAAAAAAAAGCGGGTGAAAATCAGTGGTATTCAGTGAGGTAAAATGAATGAAATGCGCTGACAGTTCATTGCTCCTGCCAAATGAATTGCACTGAGTGGAGCGGATCACCACTCCAAGATGGCGGCCCCGCGTCTCGTCACCGCCAGTAGGCAGTAGCGCACCATGCTGCGTACCCTTATAAGATGTCTATGGCCATACCTATGACACCATTCTTCAGCCACCATCTTGGAAAAAATATATACGGAACGTGTCAAATGTCAAAATACGTCCGGACTTTGCGTATGGGGTTGCAGGAAAAAACAAATAGAAAAGAAATAGCCGCTGTCTTAAGTGACGTCACTTTCGCCGAACGACGATTGACCCACTGTTGTTGCCGTAGAATTTTCCGCTTCCGCAAGCCTTTGCTTTGTCATATTTGTCTGCCGAGCGGACAGGACAAAGAGCGACGGTGACGAAGTGAAAATCCACTAGTGAATACTAGCATCGCCATGTTCAGAAGGTTGGTGAGGGAGCGACTCATGGCGGTTGCTGACGAAATCATCTTGATGTTTGAGAGAACCATTGCGTCGTACGAGGAGGAAATTGCTCGCACCAAAGAGGAGAACGAGCGACAACGACGCCGACTGGAAACTGTTAGCAAGATGCCGAGTGTGCTACACATTGACGGTATGTTACTACCTATCTTTACTACCTATGTAAACTACCTATGTTTACTAACTATCTTTACTACCTATCTTTACTACCTATGTTTGCTAACTATGTTTACTACATATCTTTACTACCTATGTTTACTAACTATGTTTACTTCCTATCTTTACTACCTATGTAAACTACCTATGTTTACTAACTATGTTTACTACCTATTTTTACTACCTATGTTTACTACCTATGTAAACTACCTATGTTTACTACCTATATTTACTACCTATGTAAACTACCTATGTTTACTAACTATGTTTACTACCTATCTTTACTACCTATGTAAACTACCTATGTTTGCTAACTATGTTTACTACCTATTTTTACTACCTATGTTTACTACCTATGTTTACTACCTATGTAAACTACCTATGTTTACTAACTATGTTTACTACCTATCTTTACTACCTATGTAAACTACCTATGTTTACTAACTATGTTTACTACCTATGTAAACTACCTATGTAAACTACCTATGTAAACTACCTATGTTTACTAACTATGTTTACTAACTATTTTTACTACCTATGTTTACTACCTATGTCACTAACTATGTTTACTAACTATTTTTACTACCTATGTGTACTAACTATTTTTACTACCTATGTTTACTACCTATGTTTACTAACTATTTTACTACCTATGTTTACTAACTATTTTTACTACCTATGTTTACTACCTATGTTTACTTACTACCTATGTTTACTACCTATGTTTACTACATATGTTTACTACCTATATTTACTACCTATGTAAACTATCTATGTTTACTACCTATATTTACTACCTATGTTTACTACCTACGTAAACTATCTATGTTTACTACCTATGTTTACTACGTATGTAAACCATCTATTTTTACTACCTATATTTACTACTTATGTAAACTATCTATATTTACTACCTATGTAAACTACCTATGTTTACTACCCATGTTTACTACCTATGTTTACTACCTATATTTACTACCTATGTTTACTATCTATGTTTACTATCTATGTTTACTACCTATTTTGACTACCTATTTTTACTAACTATGTTTACTACCTATTTTGACTACCTATTTTTACTACCTATGTTTACTACCTATTTTGACTACCTATGTTTACTATCTATGTTTACTAACTATATTTACTACCTATGTTTACTACCTATTTTGACTGCCCATTTTTACTACGTATATTTACTACCTATGTTTACTACCTATGTTTACTACCTATGTGTACGACCTATGTTTACTACCTATTTTTACTACCTATGTGTACGACCTATGTTTACTACCTATTTTGACTACCTATGTTTACTACCTATGTTTACTACCTATGTTTACTAACTATATTTACTACCTATGTTTACTACCTATTTTGACTGCCTATTTTTACTACCTATATTTACTACCTATGTTTACTACCTATGTGTATGACCTATGTTTACTACCTATGTTTACTACCTATGTTTATGTATCTCTCTTTTAATACCTTTTGCACAAACTCGTTTTATAACAATTGCTAAAAATGACACATTTTTATTGTACTTGTTCTTCT
This sequence comes from Entelurus aequoreus, assembly GCF_033978785.1. NCBI lineage: Eukaryota > Metazoa > Chordata > Actinopteri > Syngnathiformes > Syngnathidae > Entelurus > Entelurus aequoreus. Next base: position 4,384,804 of record NC_084747.1, read on the forward strand.
CCAATAAATAAATAATTACGTGTCAGCCTTCCCAGTAAGGTCTATTCAGGTTTGCTGGAGAGGAGGCTACGCCGGATAGTGGAACCTCGGATTCAGGAGGAACAGTGTGGTTTTCGTCCTGGTGGTGGAACTGTGGACCAGCTCTATACTCTGGGCAGGGTCCTTGAGGGTGCATGGGAGTTTGCCCAACCAGTCTACATGTGCTTTGTGGACTTGGAGAAGGCATTGGACCGTGTCCCTCGGGAAGTCCTGTGGGGAGTGCTCAGAGAGTATGGGGTACCGGACTGTCTGACTGTGGCGGTCCGCTCCCTGTACGATCAGTGTCAGAACTCGGTCCGCATTGCCGGCAGTAAGTCGGACACGTTTCCAGTGAGGGTTGGACTCCGCCAAGGTTGCCCTTTGTCACCCATTCTGTTCATAACTATTATGGACAGAATTTCTAGGCGCAGTCAAGGCGTTGAGGGGATCCGGTTTGGTGGCTGCAGGATTAGGTCTCTGCTTTTTGCAGATGATGTGGTCCTGATGGCTTCATCTGGCCAGGATCTTCAGCTCTCACTGGATCGGTTTGCAGCCGAGTGTGAAGCGACTGGGATGCGAATCAGCACCTCCAAGTCCGAGTCCATGGTTCTCGCCCGGAAAAGGGTGGAGTGCCACCTCCGGGTTGGGGAGGAGACCCTGCCCCAAGTGGAGGAGTTCAAGTACCCGGGAGACTTAATCCTACAGAGAGACAAGGTCTCTCCCTTAGACCGTTCTGCATGTCCACCTGATCTAAATGTAACTGAGAGCATTTTTGGTGATCAATTCCAGACCTTTGACACCTTCCGTGAAGCCATCTTCACCATTTGGAGCAATGATCAAGCATACCTAAACCTATTTTGAAGAACAGTGGAGCTTCACATTTGAACTCATACAGTTCCAATTCCTTGTGCTTGGAAATCGATACCAGTACCAATTTTCTATACTTTTGTGTGTTCATGTAGTATTAAATCTTTTTATTTGATGATGTTAAATGGTTTAGTCATACCGTCTAAACAATGTATTTAATACTTAGCTGATAATGTTAATTGTGCTTTCAGTTGCTTATACAGCGGTTAGGGTTTGATTGATTGATTGAAACTTTTATTAGTAGATTGCACAGTACAGTACATATTCCGTACAATTGACCACTAAATGGTAACACCCCAATAAGTTTTTCAACTTGTTTAAGTCGGGGTACACGTAGTTAGATACTAGAACTAAATACGTTTTTCCATTAGAAACCATGTAAATCCAAATATACTTTATGTTCGCATAAAACATTCGTATTACACTAAACAAAAACATAAAAGCAACACTTTTAGTTTTGTATTATAATTTTTTCCCCACATGTGGTCTACATAACATGTAATGGTGCGTCTTTGTCAACATTTTGCATAGATGATATTTTACAGACTATCTTCAAGCCGCTTTCTGACCGTCTCTTCAGGATGCGCCGTTTTGTGGGCGATCTTATTTATGTGCCTCCACTTCAACTGCGTCACGTCCCCGTTTTCCATGTTGTAGCGCTTCCATATATAGTCTGACAGATATAAGCAACGTCAAAATATAAGCTCTCTAGGTCAAATTTGACCATATATGCCCGATTGTTGCTGAGATAGGCTCCAGAGCCCCCCGCAACCCTGAAGGGAATAAGCGGTAGAAAATGGATGGATGGATGAAAATATCGGCTGATGAGATAGGGCGAGAAACGTCACAGGACCGAGCTAGTTCCAAACAGCTTGTTTGGCGGTAATATGAGGAAAGGCAAGATTATTTAAGGAAATAACTCTGCAAATCCTCCACGGTTTGATTTCAAGTTTTCGGGACTTATGGGGATCCCAAATACACATAAGGAGGTACCATCAGGTTAGAAAAGTACTTTTCTTACCTTCTGGTACCTGCTGATCTGTATTTGGGATCTGCATATATCCTGAAAAATTGCGCGTGTCTGCCTTTGTAGTCGATGCCGACACCGTAGTCAATAAGCTTCTTCTTTTCCTCTATTTTCTTGTTATGGGACATTCATCCTCTGCTGTTGCCATTTCTAATATAAAGTAGTGTAAAGTTCTTACTTATATATGTCAGTAAACTCGCCATGAAAGCGCTAAAACATACCGGTGTAGTGAGTTTACATTATTCACCCAAGGAACTTTAGTTATTAGAGAGTTCCGGTCGGGACGTTTTTTCACGGGACACATTTCCTGTGTGGTTGTTTCCTGGATGAGAAGATGCTGCTCCGTTGTTGATTGACGTAAAGTGTGAATGTCATTAAAAGAGTTAGCGCCATCTTTTGACACTTCTTCCACTCCCGTCCTTGCACGCTACACCGCTACAACAAAGATGACGGAGAAAAGACGCTGTCGAAGGTGAGCCACGTAAATAAGACCGCCCACAAAACGGCGCATCCGGAAGAGACAGTCAGAAAGCGACTTGAAGATGATGTGTAAAACATCATCTATGCAACATTTTGACCAAAGAACCACCATTACATGTCATGTAGACCAGTGGTCCCCAACCACCGGTCGGTACCGGTCCGTGACACATTTGCTACCGGGCCGCACAGAAATAATAATTCATTTATAAAGTACCACATTTTCTCGGACTTAACTTTCACCTGTCCCACTAACTACACCAATAAGCTTGTTAATAGAAGTATATTACAACTCCTTTGTTATAGCACATTAATGGACATATAAAATGTTGATGTGCCAGGTTGTAGCCAAAGGCTAATTTTTGATGCTTTTTTTTGTGCTCTTTTTATCTGCCACACGTAGAAAGCCGGTCCGTGACAATAATGCATAAATCAAACCGGTCACTGATGGGAAAAAAGGTTGGGGATCCCTGATGTAGACCACAAGGAAGTGTTCTCAATTTAGAAAATAATGATAAAGAACTCCGGCTTATTAGTGATTCCCAAAGCCCAAAAAAAGGCTGGACTCTCACACTATTATGTTAGATCCACTATGGACTGGACTCTCACTATTATTTTAGATCCACTATGGACTGGACTCTCACACTATTATATAATAGAATAGAATAGAAAGTACTTTATTTATCCCTGGGGGAAATTCAGCCATTATGTTAGATCCACTATGGACTGGACTCTCACACTATTATGTTAGATCCACTATGGACTGGACTCTCACACTATTATGTTAGATCCACTATGGACTGGACTCTCACACTATTATGTTAGATCCACTATGGACTGGACTCTGACTATTATGTTAGATCCACTATGGACTGGACTCTCACACTATTATGTTAGATCCACTATGGACTGGACTCTCACACTATGATGTTAGATCCACTATGGACTGGACTCTTACTATTATGTTAGATCCAATATGGACTGGACTCTCACACTTTTATGTTAGATCCACTATGGACTGGACTCTCACTATTATGTTAGATCCACTATGGACTGGACTCTCACTATTATGTTAGATCCACTATGGACTGGACTCTCACACTATTATGTTAGATCCACTATGGACTGGACTCTCACACTATTATGTTAGATCCACTATGGACTGGACTCACACTATTATGTTAGATCCACTATGGACTGGACTCTCACACTATGATGTTAGATCCACTATGGACTGGACTCTTACTATTATGTTAGATCCACTATGGACTGGACTCTCACACTATTATGTTAGATCCACTATGGACTGGACTCTCACTATTATGTTAGATCCACCATGGACTGGACTCTCACTATTATGTTAGATCCACTAAGGACTGGACTCTCACTATTATGTTAGATCCACTATGGACTGGACTCTCACTATTATGTTAGATCCACTATTGACTGGACTCTCACTATTATGTTCGATCCACTCTGGACTGGACTCTCACTATTATGTTAGATCCACTATGGACTGGACTCACACTATTATGTTAGATCCACTATGGACTGGACTCTCACACTATTATGTTAGATCCACTATGGACTGGACTCTCACTATTATGTTAGATCCACTATGGACTGGACTCTCACACTATTATGTTGGATCCACTATGGACTGGACTCTCACTATTATGTTAGATCCACTATGGACTGGACTCTCACACTATTATGTTAGATCCACTATGGACTGGACTCTCACACTATTATGTTAGATCCACTATGGACTGGACTCTCACTATTATGTTAGATCCACTATGGACTGGACTCTCACTATTATGTTAGATCCACTGTGGACTGGACTCTCACACTATTATGTTAGATCCACTATGGACTGGACTCTCACACTATTATGTTAGATCCACTATGGACTGGACTCTCACTATTATGTTGGATCCACCATGGACTGGACTCTCACTATTATGTTAGATCCACTATGGACTGGACTCTCACTATTATGTTAGATCCACTATGGACTGGACTCTCACTATTATGTTAGATCCACTATGGACTGGACTCTCACTATTATGTTAGATCCACTATGGACTGGGCTCTCACACTATTATGTTAGATCCACTATGGACTGGACTCTCACTATTATGTTAGATCCACTATGGACTGGACTCTCACACTATTATGTTAGATCCACTATGGACTGGACTCTCACACTATTATGTTAGATCCACTATGGACTGGACTCTCACTATTATGTTAGATCCACTATGGACTGGACTCACACTATTATGTTCGATCCACTATGGACTGGACTCTCACTATTATGTTAGATCCACTATGGACTGGACTCTCACTATTATGTTAGATCCACTATGGACTGGACTCTCACTATTATGTTCGATCCACTATGGACTGGACTCTCACACTATTATGTTCGATCCACTATGGACTGGACTCTCACTATTATGTTAGATCCACTATGGACTGGACTCTCACTATTATGTTAGATCCACTATGGACTGGACTCTCACTATTATGTTCGATCCACTATGGACTGGACTCTCACACTATTATGTTATATCCACTATGGACTGGACTCTCACTATTATGTTCGATCCACTATGGACTGGACTCTCACACTATTATGTTAGATCCACTATGGACTGGACTTTCACAATATTATGTCAGACCCACTCAACGTCCATTGCATCCGGTCTCCCCTAGAGTGGGGGGTGGGGGGGGGGGGGGTCACCCACATCTGCGGTCCTCTCCAAGGTTTCTCATAGTCATTCTCATCGACGTCCCACTGGGTTGTGAGTTTTTCCTTGCCCTTATGTGGGCTGTGAGCCGAGGATGTCGCTGTGGCTTGTGCAGCCCTTTGAGACACTTGGGATTTAGGGCTATATAAATAAACATTGATTGATAATAATATGACGCCTCTAATGCGCCTTATAATCCAGTGCGTCTAATACAGGGGTCACCAACGCGGTGCCCGCGGGCACCAGGTAGCCCGTAAGGACCAGATGAGTAGCCCGCTTGCCTGTTCTAAAAAGAGCTCAAATAGCAGCACTTACCAGTGAGCTGCCTCTATATTTTAAATTTTATTTATTTACTAGCAAGCTGGTCTCGCTTTGCCCAACATTTTTAATTCTAAGAGAGACAAAACTCAAATAGAATTTGAAAATCCAAGAAAATATTTTAAAGACTTGGTCTTCACTTGTTTAAATAAATTCATTATTTGTTTTACTTTGCTTCTTATAACTTTCAGAAAGACAATTTTAGAGAAAAAATACAACCTTAAAAAAGATTTTAGGATTTTTAAACACATATACCTTTTTACCTTTTAAATTCCTTCCTCTTCTTTCCTGACAATTTAAATCAATGTTCGAGTAAATTTATTTTTTTGTTGTAAAGAATAATAAATACATTTTAATTTAATTCTTCATTTTAGCTTCTGTTTTTTCGACGAAGAATATTTGTGAAATATTTCTTCAAACTTATTATGATTAAAATTCAAAAAAATGATTCTGGCAAATCTAGAAAATCTGTAGAATCAAATTTAAATGTTATTTCAAAGTCTTTTGAATTTCTTTTAAAATTTTTGTTCTGGAAAATCTAGAAGAAATAATTATTTGTCTTTGTTAGAAATATAGCTTGGTCCATATTGTTATATATTCTAACAAAGTGCAGATTGGATTTTAACCTATTTAAAACATGTCCAAAAAATTATCAAATTAATCTTAATCAGGAAAAATTACTAATGATGTTCCATAAATTATTTTTTTTATTTTTTCAAAAAGATTCGAATTAGCTAGTTTCTCTCTTCTTTTTTTCGGTTGAATTTTAAAGAGTCGAAATTGAAGATAAACTATGTTTCAAAATTTAATTGTCATTTTTTTCGTGTTTTCTCCTCTTTTAAACCGTTCAATTATGTGTAAATATCATTAATTATTAATAATAACATAGAGTTAAAGGTAAATTGAGCAAATTGGCTATTTCTGGCAATTTATTTAAGTGTGTATCAAACTGGTAGCCCTTCGCATTAATCACTACCCAAGAAGTAGCTCTTGCTTTCAAAAAGGTTGCTGACCCCTGGTCTAATATATGAAAAAAGATAAAATAATAGACCATTCATCGGCAGTGCGCCTTATAGTCCGGTGCGCCCTATGGTCCGGAAAATACGGTAGATGGGAATGGAGGAAAGGGTTAACGTGTTTTTTGTTTCCTGCAGACGTCCCGCAGCTAATCGGTCGTCAAGAAGAACGTCCGCCTCGGCCGCAGGCGTGGAACTCCACTTCCCAGCAGGAGGATCCACAGCCCCCCCACGTTAAAGAGGAGGAGGAGGAACTGTGGATCACTCACGAGGGAGAGCCGGAGGAGGACGAATTTGCCAAGTTGCCGTTGACCGTAGTCTCGGTGAAGATCGAAGACGACGAAGACAAACCCCAAGCAGACGACCTCTTAGCTCCACTGTCAGATAGTGAGGCTGAAGGCAGAGTTAAGGAACCTCTGAGGAGCCATCCAGACTTTGTGGGGGACATGAGCACTCGCACTGACCACAAACAAGCAGGTAAAGAACGTTTTATCTGCTCAATTTGCGGCGAAACCCTTTCTTTCAGGAGCGCTTTGACTCGACACATGCGGACACACCGAGGAGAAAAGCCCTTCAGTTGCTCCGTTTGTGCCAAAACCTTTGCTCGGAAGGACATCTTGATCGAACACCGGAAAACACACAGCGGAGAAAAGGCCTTCAGCTGCTCGGTTTGCGGGGACAGGTTTGCCCACAAGACCACGTTGAACCGACACATGAGGACACACACGGGGGAGAAGCCCTTCCGCTGCTCATTTTGCGGTAAACGCTTCTCTCAAAAGATCCACATGGTGGCGCACGTGGCGACGCACACGGGACAAAAACCTTTCGCCTGCTCCGTGTGCGGCAAAAGCTACTCCCTCAAGTCCAAGATGATTGCGCACAAGAGAGCACACGCGCTCAGAAAACCCTTCCGGTGTTCGATTTGCGGGGAGAAATTCGCGCACCGGTTCTCGCTGAATTTGCACGTGGAAACGCACAAAGAAGACAAACACTTTGTTTGCGCCGTCTGCGGCAAGTCGTTTTCTCTGAAGAAAATCCTGATCGGTCACATGAGGACGCACACGGGAGAGAAACCCTTTAGCTGCTCGTTTTGCGACAGGGCCTTTTCGTTGAAGAAAATTTTGACCGTCCACATGAGGACGCACACGGGGGAGAAACCCTTCAGTTGTTCATTTTGCGCCAAAGGTTTTACTCAAAAGGCACACATGCTGTCACACATGAGGACGCACACGGGAGAAAAACCTTTCAGTTGCGCCATCTGCGGGGATACTTTTTCTCAGACGTCCACTTTGAATAGACACATGCGGACGCACACGGGGGAAAAACCTTTCCGGTGTTTGATTTGTGGCGAAAGCTATTCTCAGAAGAGGAGTTTGACGGCACACATGCGAACACACGGCGGCGGGGAATAAACTGGTTGGACTGAACATGAATGGTGGAGTTCAACCTTCACCTTTTTGTAAGAATACAGAACTGTACGTAAATATTTAAAAGCACAATTGATAGCAATCTTAAAACAATGTGTTGGGAAATGTATTAGTACATTACTTCTTTGATGTAACAATGAATATTGCCAATAAATCTGATAATATTGAACCAATGGGTGTTGTTGGTCACTTCCTTTATATCAGACCTGGGCATTCTGCGGCCCGCGGGCCACATCCGGCCCTTTGTGCGTCCCTGTCCGGCCCGCGTGAGGCCAATCATAAATGACAAAATACATTTAAAAAAGTATCTATGTCGAGTGTGCAATACAACGGTGCTGCTTTTGTTTTGAAAAGCGTTATTTGTATTACTTCCGTGTGGACGTATGCTCGTGTGCGATTGTGAGTGAATGTGAACAGCGGCAATCACAAATGACAAAATTAAATTAAAAAAACATCTATGTCGTGCGTGCAATACAACTGTGCTGCTTTTATTTTGAAAAGTGTTATTTATGGGCGTATGTCCGTGTGTAACCTGTTAGTGAAGGTGCACAGCGACAAGTGATGTTACCCCCGAGACGCTAAAAAGATCAAAGTTGATGAGGAATGGCGTGTTTTCAACAAGACATGGACTGCCAAGTATTTCTTTACAGAAATTAAAAGGTAAAGCCATGTGCTTAATTTGTGGTACACAAGTTGCTGTGTTTAAAGAATATCATTTGAATCGCCACTACACGACGAAGCACGAGGAAAAATACCGGAATCTGTCTGATGAAGCGCGCGCAAGGGAGGCTGATGCGTTGATGGTAAAACTGCAAACCCAACCAGGACTTTTTGCCAAATTTCACACCCTCAGAGATGCAGCCGTCAGGACAAGTTTCGTCGTTTCTCACAAAATCGCCAGAAAAAGTAAGGCGTTTTCTGACGCAGAGTTTATTAAGGAGTGCTTATTGGACTCTGTTGCGCTGATTTTCCCGGAGAAGAGGGGCGCATTTGAGAACGTGTCACTCTCCCGACGCACTGTAACAAGGCGTGTTGAGACCATCGCTGGAAACTTGGAGCTTCAGCTGAAGAACAGAATGGCCGACTTTGACTGTTTTTCGCTGGCTTTGGATGAGAGCTGCGATGTACGTGACACCGCCCAGCTGCTCATCTTCTTACGTGGGATAACTGCAGACTTTCAAATCACGGAGGAGCTGGCAGCCGTGCAGTCAATTAAAGGGACCACCACAGGTAATGACTGGTTCACATGGGTAAATGCGTGTTTGGACATGTTAGGACTGAAATGGGACAAGCTGGCAGGTGTGACAACAGATGGTTGTCCAAATCTGATGGGGAAACATGTTGGACTTTTAAAGAGGATGCAGGATAGAGTCAGAGTAATTGACATTTTTGCATTGTATTATACATCAGGAAGTGTTGCGTAAGACAGTGTTGAAAATAAAACCATCAAAAGCAATCTGCTTTTGTATAAAGTTAAGTTAGGTTAAATTAAATTATTATTATTATTTATCTTACGGTATATCAAAAATAATTTGAGCAACATTTAATTGAAATATTGTCGGTGTGGCCCTCCAGCAGTGCTCGGGTTGCTCATGCAGCCCCCGGTAAAAATTAATTGCCCACCCCTGCTTTATATGGTATTGCTTAATGTTATTAATTACACTATTACCTTGGTGGCATATTTTAACAAGATAATGCCTAAGCAGAAGAACAAATTAATAAATAAATACTATTTTTAATGGGGTTTTTTCCCCCACTATATGTCTACTAGAAAAGTGTCTGCTTTGTAATAGTCTACTTCTAGAAAGTATAACCTGTAGGAAAGTCCTTTTAATTTGGTCACATTCTGGCCAAGCTATCTAAATATATATTTTGTATTCGCGCTACACCTCGACCAATCAGTGGTTCAGTAACCGTGATTGACGTTTATTTCCATCAATGACAGCGCAGGGAGAACGTGAGTCAATTGCGTTTGACTGCTGCCATCTTGTGGCGGTATTGAAGATTGCTCAAGATGAGCGCTAAGGAAGAAAGCTGCTAAAAGTTTTGCATTTGAATCGTCTTTATTTGAAGTATGTATGCAGTTTTTTCACAATTCCTTTTTTTACCCGTATTTAAACAATTTAACAACATAAGTACATCTTTATAATCATTGATGTATACTTCAGCAGAAGGCGATAGAACATATTTCTTTCATATTTACATCATAGTTGATTGAAAGTAGTATAGCTGGGGTTTTTTAAACGGCACACTAACTTTAGTCTTTTAGTATAACGTATATAAAGTATATTTAGTACAACAATATACATTGTGGATCAATAAAGTTTGTCTAAGTCTAAGTATTAAATGTACATAATGACTTTCTAGGTGACATCACACTGTTTTGAGGCACTAACTAGGCAGGGAAACATTTGTGTTTGTGCATCTGTCGTGTATCCGCATGTGTGACATCAGATTGTCATGCCGAGAGAACGTTCTAGCACAAAATGAACAAGTGAACGGTTTTTCCCCTGTGTGTGTTCTCATGTGTGACCTCATGTTTGACTTCTGAGAGAATCTTCTATCGCAAACTGAACAACTAAAAGGTTTCTCCCCGGTGTGTGTTCTCTGGTGTCCAATCAAAGAGACATTTGTGATGAACGTTTTGCCACATGTCGAGCAACAGAAAGGTTTTTGTCCCGTGTGAGTCCACATGTGGGATTCCATGCGTACTTTTCTGGGGAATTCTTTACCACAGACGGTGCAACGAAAAGGTTTTTTCCCGTCGTGCGTGCGCAAGTGTGCTGTCAAATTGCTGTGTCGGGTAAATGTTTTTGCGCACACCGAACAGGAATATGGTGTTTCACCCGCGTGCGTCCTCGTGTGTTGAGCAAAATCACTCTTAAAAGAAAAAGATTTATCGCAAACTGAGCAGGTCCAACGTGGTTTCCCCGTCCTCCTTTTAGAGCGTTCAGAGTGTTTGTCATCACCTTCACAGTCTGTATCTCTGCTCAAAGTTTCTTGGTTGTCGTCGCTGTCTTCATCCTCGGCAGAGTGAGACGTCATGTCGTCACTATCTGACAGTGGAGCTATGAGGTCGTCTGCTTGTGATCCTCCATCCGCTTTAGTGGTCCTGTGTTGTAGTGAGCTGCTACTCGGAGGCTCCCACGCCACTATGTTCTCCTCACTTGGACTGTGACGAAGCTGTGAGGATTCGTCTTCATCATCTTCAGTCTTCACAGAGACAAAGGTCAGTGGCAACTTGGTGAGATCAGCCTCCGTCTGCCCCCGAAGGCACTCTTCCTCCCGAGTAATCCAGAGTTCCTCTGCTTCCTCTTTAATGCGGGGGAGCTGTGGATCCTTCTGCCTTACTGTGGCGCTCCCTTGGATATCTGCAGGACACAAAGAACATACAGTACACACCTTCTCCTCATGCAATGTGTTTTCTTTATTTTCATGACTATTTACATTGTAGATTGTCAGTGAAGGCATCAAAACTATGAATGAACACATGTGGAGTTATGTACTTGACAAAAAAAGGTGAAATAACTGAAAACATGTTTTATATTCTAGTTTCTTTAAAATAGCCACCCTTTGCTCTGATTACTGTTTTGCACACTCTTGGCATTCTCTAGATGAGCTTCAAGTATACCTGTGAAGTGAAAACCATTTCAGGTGACTACCACTTGAAGCTCATCGAGAGAATGCAAAGAGTGTGCAAAAAAAGTAATCAGAGGAAAGGGTGGCTATTTTGAAGAAACTAGAATATAAAACATGTTTTCAGTTATTTCACCTTTTTTTGTTGAGTACATAACTCCACATGTGTTCATTCATAGTTTTGATGCCTTCAGTGACAATCTACAATGTAAATAGTCATGAAAATAAAGAAAACGCATTAATGAGGAGAAGGTGTGTCCAACTTTTGGCCTGTACTTTTATTTATATTTATATATTTATAAAAACACAGAGGCTATATCATCCCTACAAGGCAACGTATATTCCGCTCTAGTCCGGTATTGAGCACTGTATGACGGATAAACCACAGAAACCTTGACTTTAATATATATATATATATATATATATATATATATATATATATATATATATATATATATATATATATATATATATATATATATATATATATATATATATATATATATATATATATATACTACCATTCAAAAGTTTGGGGTCACATTAAAATGTCCTTATTTTTCAATGAAGATAACTTTAAACTAGTCTTAACTTGAAAGAAATACACTCTATACATTGCTAATGTGGTAAATGACTATTCTAGCTGCAAATGTCTGGTTTTTGCTGCAATATCTACATAGGTGTATAGAGGCCCATTTCCAGCAACTATCACTCCAGTGTTCTAATGGTACAATGTGTTTGCTCATTGGCTCAGAAGGCTAATTGATGATTAGAAAACCCTTGTGCAATCATGTTCACACATCTGAAAACACTTTAGCTCGTTACAGAAGCTACAAAACTGACCTTCCTTTGAGCAGATTGAGTTTCTGGAGCATCACATTTGTGGGGTCAATTAAACGCTCAAAATGGCCGGAAAAAGAGAACTTTCATCTGAAACGCGACAGTCTATTCTTGTTCTTAGAAATGAAGGCTATTCCACAAAATTGTTTGGGTGACCCCAAACTTTTGAACGGTAGAGTGTATATATATTATGTTTTCAGTTATTTCACCTTTAATCCACACGTGTTCAATCATAGTTTTGATACCTTCAGTGACAATCTACAATGTAAATAGTCATGAAAATAAAGAAAACACATTGAAATGAGAAGATGTGTTCAAACTTTTGGCCTGTACTGTACTGTATATGCACACATTTCATTTTTTTATCCGGCCTGTTTTGTCCTATTAGGACCCTCCCTTTTAGGAGAGTCCACCTAGAACCGTTTGTTCTAAGGCTGTCTAAAATGGAACTAGGGGTGGTTTCACAGCTGCCTTCGACACAGTGGATCACAGGATTCTACTGTCACGAGTGAAGCAGTACGTGGGCATCTCAGGTGTAGCCCTAAGCTGGTTTCAGTCCTACCTAACTGACCGGAGTTTCTCTGTGCAGCTAGGAGACTTTCTCTCCTCGGTGGCCCCCCCTTACCTGTGGTGTTCCTCAAGGGTCAATCCTGGGTCCCATACTCTTCCTACTGTACATTCTACCTTTAGGTGAAATCCTGGTCAAGCACAATGTCCCATTCCACTGTTATGCCGATGATGTTCAGATCTATTTACCTCTTAAGGCCACAGGACAGGTCGCACTTCAACCACTGCTTGACTGTCTGACTGACATTAAAGCATGGATGAGTGCTAACTTCCTCAACCTTAATGAGAGCAAGACCGAGATCATCATCTTCGGCGATACATCTCCAGTCTCGTTTGTCAGTGCTCTAGGTCCTCTGGGTGTAAACATCCGGTCCTCCGTGAGAAATCTCGGTGTGATCTTTGATAGTGCCTTCAAATTCACCAAACAGATCAGCTCAGTGGTTAGTACCAGCTTTTACCATCTCAGAACCCTAGCAAAGACCAAGGCCTATCTCTCCCAGAGCGACCTGGAGACTGCTATCCACGCCTTCATCACACACCGGCTAGACAACAATAACTCACTGTACGCTGGCATTGATCAGGCATCACTCCGCCGTTTGCAGCTTGTGCAAAACGCGGCTGCCCGTCTCCTCACCAGTACCAAAAAACGCGAGCACATCACCCCAGTGCTGGCCTCACTCCACTGGCTCCCTGTCCGTCACCGCATTGATTTTAAATGACTTTTAATTGTTTTTAAATCCCTAAATGGTCTGGCCCCACAATACCTGACCGAGCTGCTGCATCATCATATCTCGTCTAGAGCCTTGAGGTCAGCTGACCAAATGCTTTTGGCGGTCCCCAGATCCAGGCTAAAGACCAGAGGGGACAGAGCCTTTTCCGTTGCCGCCCCTAAGCTCTGGAACAGTCTTCCCCTCCACATTAGGTCAGCCCGGAGCCTGGGGGTCTTCAAAACCCTCCTTAAGATCTACCTCTTCTCGCTGGCCTTTGACCCGAGCTGAGTCCGCCCACTAGGCCACCATTTCTAGTCCCCCCCCCCCCACCAAACCTTCGCTTTAGTTGTATTTTTTAATTTGTCGCACTTTTATTATTATTATTTTTATTCTGCAAATTTTTAAACTTTTTATTCGACCCCTTTTACCATATTGCATTTGCACTATCTTGTTTAGCACATTCATTGTTTATGTTCTTTGTTTGTTTTTTGTTTTGCTTAGTTTTTTGTTTTTTGTTTGCTCCATGCTTTTTTAACCTGTAAAGCACTTTGGTTCAATCTAAAAAGTTTGTTGAAAACGTGCTATATAAATAAAGTTGACTTGACTTGACTTGACTTGACTTGACTTGACTTAACCACGACAGTGGCGTATTTAGTCATTTAGGAGCCCATAATAAAAATAAAAACATGGTAATGTACCATATTGTTAGAAACTACCATGTGATTATTAAGAAACATCAAGCAGCTAAAATGCGCCAAACATAGATAAGTGTGTAGACGTTGATTCCTCGCTGTAGACACGGCACAGGAACCAAGCGTGCAGTTTTTAACAAAGTTTTTAATGCACATAGATTTTCTCAAAGTCTTTCTCCCGCAGAACGTGACTTTTCAGTCACGTCCGTATCCTCTCCCCCCCCCCCCCCCTGCTCTCGGCCGCTTACTGTTAAAGACAACAGATGATTAGATTAAAACGTACCACCTGGGAAATCTAATCACCTGTCAGCTGTGTCTCGCCGTCAGCACATGCCCCGCCTCCATCTGATGGTGCTCGTCCTCAGCACCATAGACAGAGGCGGTGACCTTTGCTCCTGCAGGCGCGCTGGCCAGGCCACACCTCTCTCCACAAAGTGTTTTGCATTTTTCCTATCATGGATTTAAAGAGGCCCAGCTCGTAGCGCTTATGTACGCAATCAACAGTGCTCTTGCGGGAGTAAAACCAACGCTGTAAAATTTACCTGTTGAAATAAATGCATGTGATATCTTCCAGAAGACCTTGGACTGTTCAATAAAAGAATGTGGGTAGAGTCTAAAAGTCACCGACAACACAAAAGCTATGATTTTTTTTTTTAAAATAGTTTAATATACTGGTGTACTTTAAATTGGTTTTAGCAGAAAATGTATCAAAGTGGGCCCCCAGCATTCTTTCATTTTTCATTCCTCTGTGTGAAACATTTGGACACCCCTTCTCTATATGTACAGGAAATATGAAAACATATATACTTTTAATATGCAAAAATATATATTTTTAATATGCAAAAAAATATATTTTTATATATGTACAGGAAATATGCGAAAAATATATATTATCCTTCCACCCAAATGCAGCTGAGATAGGCTCCAGCTACCCCAAAAGGGACAAGTTGTAAAAAATGGATGGATGGATGTGTGAAACATTTGGACACCCCTTCTCTATATGTACAGAAAATATGCAAAAATATATATTTTTAATATACAAAAATATATATTTTAATATGCAAAAATATATATTTTTAATATGCAAAAATATATATTTTTAATATGCAAAAATATATATTATCCTTCCACCCAAATGCAGCTGAGATAGGCTCCAGCACCCCCCCGCTACCCCAAAAGGGACAAGTTGTAAAAAATGGATGGATGGATGTGTGAAACATTTGGACACCCCTTCTCTATATGTACAGGAAATATGCAAAAATATATATTTTTAATATGCAAAAACATATTTTAATATGCAAAAATTTATATTTCTAATATGCAAAAATATATATATATTTTTTTTTGCAAAAATATATATTATCCTTCCGCCAAAATGCAGCTGAGATAGGCTCCAGCACCCCCGCGACCCCAAAAGGGACAAGCGGTAGAAAAAGGATGGATGGATGTGTAAAACATTCGGACACCCCTTCTTTATATGTACAGGAAATATGCAAAAATATATATTTTTAATATGCAAAAATACATATTTTAATATGCAAAAATATATATTTTTAATATGCAAAAATATTTATTATCCTTCCGCCCAAACGCAGCTGAGATAGGCTCCAGCACCCGCCGTGACCCCAAAAGGGACGAGCGGTAGAAAATGGATGGATGGATGTGTGAAAAATGTGGACACCCCTTCTCTATATGTACAGGAAATA
Organism: Entelurus aequoreus; assembly: GCF_033978785.1. Classification (NCBI taxonomy): domain Eukaryota; kingdom Metazoa; phylum Chordata; class Actinopteri; order Syngnathiformes; family Syngnathidae; genus Entelurus; species Entelurus aequoreus. The sequence goes on from NC_084747.1 coordinate 4,400,861, forward strand.
TGCAAAAATATATTTTTTTAATATGCAAAAATATATATTTTAATATGCAAAAATATATATTTTAAATATGCAAAAATTTATATTTTTAATATGGAAAATATATATTATCCTTCCGCCCAAATGCAGCTGAGATAGGCTCCAGCACCCGCCGTGACCCCAAAAGGGACGAGCGGTAGAAAATGGATGGATGGATGTGTGAAAAATGTGGACACCCCTTCTCTATATGTACAGGAAATATGCAAAAATATATTTTTTTAATATGCAAAAATATATATTTTAATATGTAAAAATATATATTTTAAATATGCAAAAATTTATATTTTTAATATGGAAAATATATATTATCCTTCCGCCCAAATGCAGCTGAGATAGGCTCCAGCACCCCCCGTGACCCCAAAAGGGACAAGCGGTAGAAAATAGATGGATGGATGTGTGAAAAATTTGGACACCCCTTCTCTATATGTACAGGAAATATGCAAAAATATATATTTTTAATATGCAAAAATATATATTTTTTATATTCAAAAATATATATTTTTATATATGTACAGGAAATATGCAAAAATATATATTACCCTTCCGCCCAAACGCAGCTGAGATAGGCTCCAGCACCCGCCGCGACCCCAAAAGGGACAAGCGGTAGAAAATGGATGGATGGATGTGTGAAACATTTGGACACCCCTTCTCTATATGTACAGGAAATATGCAAAAATAAATATTTTTAATATGCAAAAATACGTATTTTAATATGCAAAAATATATATTTTAATATGCAAAAATATATATTTTTAATATGCAAAAATATATATATATATTACGCCAAAATGCAGCTGAGATAGGCTCCAGCACCCCCCGCGACCCCAAAAGGGACAAGCGATAGAAAAAGGATGGATGGATGTGTAAAACATCTGGACACCCCTTCTCTATATGTACTGGAAATATGCAAAAATATATATTTTTAATATGCAAAAATTTATATTTTTAATATGCAAAAATATATATTATCCTTACGCCCAAATGCAGCTGAGATAGGCTCCAGCACCCCCCGCTACCCCAAAAGGGACAAGTTGTAAAAAATGGATGGATGGATGTGTGAAACATTTGGACACCCCTTCTCTATATGTACAGGAAATATGCAAAAATATATATTTTAATATGCAAAAATATTTTTTTTTTTTTTGCAAAAATATTTATTATCCTTCCGCCAAAATGCAGCTGAGATAGGCTCCAGCACCCCCCGTGACCCCAAAAGGGACAAGCGGTAGAAAATGGATGGATGTGTGAAAAATTTGGACACCTCTTCTCTATATGTACAGGAAATATGCAAAAATATATATTTTTAATATGCAAAAATATATATTTTTAATATGCAAAAATATATATTTTTAATATTCAAAAATATATATTTTTATATATGTACAGGAAATATGCAAAAATATATATTACCCTTCCGCCCAAACGCAGCTGAGATAGGCTCCAGCACCCGCCGCGACCCCAAAAGGGACAAGCGGTAGAAAATGGATGGATGGATGTGTGAAACATTTGGACACCCCTTCTCTATATGTACAGGAAATATGCAAAAATATATTTTTTTAATATGCAAAAATATGTATTTTAATATGCAAAAATATATATTTTTAATATGCAAAAATATATATTTTTATATATGTACAGGTAATATGCAAAAATATATATTTTTAATATGCAAAAATATATATTTTTAATATGCAAAAATATATATTTTTATATATGTACAGTAAATATGAAAAAAAAAGTTAATATGCAAAAATGTATATATTTTTAATATGCAAAAATATATATTTTATATATGTACAGGAAATATGCAAAAATATATATTTTTAATATGCAAAAATATATATTTTTATATATGTACAGGTAATATGCAAAAATATATATTTTTAATATGCAAAAATATATATTTTTATATATGTACAGTAAATATGCAAAAAAAAAGTTAATATGCAAAAATGTATATATTTTTAATATGCAAAAATATATATTTTTAATATCCAAAAATATACATTTTATATATGTACAGGAAATATGCAAAAAAATATATTTAATATGCAAAAATATATAATTTTTTGAAATATGCACAAAAAAAAATTGATATGCAAAAATATATAGTTTTTTGAAATATGCAAAAAAAACTGTTAATATGCAAAAATATATATTTGTATATATGTACAGGAAATAAGCAAAAAAATTGTAATATGCAAAAATGTATATATTTTTAATATGCAAAAATATATATTTTTAATATGCAAAAATATATATGTTTATATATGTACAGGAAATATGTAAAAAAAAAAATTTAATATGCAAAAATATATAATTTTTTGAAATATGCACACAAAAAATATTTAATATGCAAAAATATATATTTTTATATATGTACAGGAAATATGCAACAAAAAAAAAGTTGATATGCAAAAATGTATATATTTTTAATATGCAAAAATATATATTTTTATATATGTACAGGAAATATGCAAAAATATACATTATCCTTCTGCCCAAACGCAGCTGAGATCGGCTCCAGCACCCCCCGCAACCCCAAAAGGGACATCCATCCATCCATCCGTTTTCTACCGCTTATTCCCTTTGGGGTCGCTGGCGCCTATCTCAGCTACAATCGGGCGGAATGCGGGGTACGCCCTGGACAAGTCGCCACCTCATCACAGGGCCCAAAAGGGACAAGCGGTAGAAAATGGATGGATGGATGTGTGAAACATTTGGACACCCCTTCTCTAAATGTACAGGAAATATATATTTTGAATATGCAAAAATATATATTTTTAATATACAAAAATATATATTTTTATATGTTTACAGGAAATATGCAAAAATATATATTATCCTTCCGCCCAAATGCAGCTGAGATAGCCTCCAGCACCCCCCGCGACCCCAAAAGGGACAAGCGGTAGAAAATGGATGGATGGATATAATAATAATAATAATAATACCTGGGATTTATATAGCGCTTTTCTAAGTACCCAAAGTCGCTTTACATGTTAAAAACCCATCATTCATTCACACCTGGTGGTGGTAAGCTACTTTCGTAGCCACAGCTGCCCTGGGGTAGACTGACGGAAGCGTGGCTGCCAATTTGCGCCTACGGCCCCTCCGACCACCACCTATCATTCATTCAACATTCATTCACCAGTGTGAGCGGCACCGGGGGCAAGGGTGAAGTGTCCTGCCCAAGGACACAACGGCATGGTAAGAGGCGGGGAGCGAACCTGCAACCCTCAGGTTTCTGACACGGGCGCTCTACCCACTACACCATGCCGCCCCTTATATTTTTACTATAGAAAATGCCTTAAAAACAATTGTAATCATACAAAAAAATATTTATTACATTGATGAACACATTAATATTTATTTAATCAATTATTATTCGCCGTTGTGTTTTTTAATGAAAACAAGTGTTCTACACCAGATTCCAATAGTTGAAGTCTGAGATAAGAAGATAGGTGAAAGTATAAAGTTAGTGATCATGCGAACATACCTTCCAAGTGCAGCACAGTTGGACTTTCACAATCAACTTCCAGGTGTTGTCGACGTCGCTCCTTCTCTCTCGTTCGAGAAAGTTCCTCCTCGTACGACGCTATCGTGCTTTCAAACAGCGCGAATATTTCATCGGCTGCCGCCAAGAGTCGCTCCTTCACCAACTCTTTCAACATTGTGACGGCTTTTTTAGCGAGTGCACTAAAAACTAAACACGCACTTGAAATATTGCTAATGTTCGTCCTCTCGCCGACTGACTTCCGCCTTCTTCTCGGATTCTTACGTCAGCGCGCTGTAGCAGCCATGCTAGCGAGCGACGTGCCGACGTGGCGGCCATCTTACTCAGGGCCAGTTTCCCATAGAAGGCAATGCAACGCAAGGCATGCATATTTCTTTCTTTCTTTCTTTAGTTTATTTCGAACATGAACACAATTACAGTATAATACATCGCACAATTGTATATAATTTCTCTTTACATCATGCCCGAAAAGGAGTAGGAAGAAGCAAAGCTTATTTAATCCTAACCCTTTCCTACTTCAGAGCGTTTACAATTACATACGTTCATTTACTGACTTATTTTTGTAACACAATTACATCAGTGATGTACGAGCATACAAATGTTTTAAATTAGTTTTCCCTATAAGATTATATTTCTCCTCTTTAGTAGAGAATAATTGTTGTACATTCTTGGGTAGCAGGTTATAGTTTGCTTTGTACATCATTTTAGCTGTTAGCAATTTGACCAAATCATTAAACTTCAATATTTTTGACTCAATAAATAAAGGGTTTGTATGTTCTCTATATCTAACATTAAGTGAAGTGAAGTGAATTATATTTATATAGCGCTTTTCTCTAGTGACTCAAAGCGCTTTTACATAGTGATACCCAATATCTAAGTTATATTTGAACCAGTGTGGGTGGCACTGGGAGCAGGTGGGTAAAGTGTCTTGCCCAAGGACACAACGGCAGTGACTAGGATGGCGAAAGCGGGGATCGAACCTGGAACCCTCAAGTTGCTGGCACGGCCACTCTACCAACCGAGCTATACCGCTAATATATATTAAGTATAAAGTAGATAATAATTTGCTCACTTCTCAATCGATTTAAATGCAGTTTACTTCAACTTAAAAACATGTGCTATTGATGCGCAACATTTTAATAAATCTTACCTAAAAAAATATATTATTATTGTTACAACATATGGCGTATTCTTACAATTACCATGAATTGATTAACGTGGACCCCGACTCAAACAAGTTGAAAAACTTATTCGGGTGTTACCATTTAGTGGTCAATCGTACGGAATATGTACTGTACTGTACTGTGCAATCTTCTAATAAAAGTTTCAATCAATCAATCAAACTGCCCAAAAGAAGTCAGTTACAATAATACAAAACCCAAAAGCAGTGAAGTGGTCACGTTGTGTAAATCGTAAATAAAAACAGAATACTTTTCAACTTATAC
>NC_084747.1:4410855-4490855 GCF_033978785.1 Entelurus aequoreus
CAGTCTGTATCGCTGCTCAAAGGGTCTCGGGCGCAGTCCCAGTCTTCATCCCCAGGAGAATGTGACATTGTGTCGTCACTATCTGATAGTGGAGCTAAGAGGTTGTCTGCTTGTGACCCCCCACAGTGGTCTCCATCAGCTTCTGTCGTCATGTGTTGTGTTGCGCTGCTGCCTGGAAGCTCCGCCTCTTTGTTCTCCTCACCTGGACTGTGATGAAGCTGCGAGGATCCAGGTGGTTTGTCGTCACCATTTTCAGTCTTTACAGAGACAACATTCAGTTGCAACTTGGTGAGAGCAGCCTCCTCCAGCGCGAGAAGACTCTCTTCCTCCTGAGGGATCCAGAATTCCTCCTCTTTCACTTTAATGTGGGGGGGCTGTGGATCCTCCTGCTCCAAAGTGGCACTCCCCGCCTGTGGCTGAAGGGGACGCGGGACGTCTGCAGGACACAACAGAAATACATTTGCCAGTGACTAAAATGACAATGTCCCTATTGCTGTCTCACTATATTGCGTCTGTTGAAATTGTATATGGTGATTTTTTTTAATACATTTATTTGTAACTCGTGCTGTCAAGGTTGTTTTTTTTTAATCAGAATAATCACACTTTTGAATTTGGATTAGTCATGATTTATCACAGGTTATTATCCCTTGCAGCACCAACTCTTCTGGGACGCTACAATACACCCCAACCGAAACCCCGCCCACCTCAACCTCCTCATGCTCTCTCAGGGAGAGCATGTCCCAAATTCCAAGATGCTGTTTTGAGGCATGTTAAAAAAAATGATGCACTTTGTGACTTCAATAATAAATATGGCAGTGCCATGTTGGCATTTTTTTCCATAACTTGAGTTGATTTATTTTGGAAAACCTTGTTACATTGTTTAATGCATCCAGCGGGGCATCGCAACAAAATTGGGCATAATAATGTGTTAATTCCACGACTGTATATATCGGTATCGGTTGATATTGGAATCGGTAATTAAGAGTTGGACAATATCGGAATATCGGATACCAGCAAAAAAAACATTATCGGACATCTAATATTTGAATATTGTTTTTAAAATTGTTGTGCAGCACTTTGGAAACATTTTGTTGTTTAAATGTGCTATATAAATAAAGTGGATTGGATTGGATCTCTACTTTTTATTTATTTTTTTAATACACTGTAGCACTTTGAGGTTGTTTGCTCAGTGGAAAGTGCTTTTTACAAATAAAATCTATTATTATTATTATTATTATTCAATGTTATTTCGTCGTGTTAATCACATTGTTGACATTGCATCGTTAACAAACCCAGGGACAAAGTATGGGGACACAGGAGGGCTTTGTGGGCAAAAAAAGTGTTTTGTTTTTACACTCAAGGCTTTACTTTTCTCAAACAATTGTATGTAATAAAATGGAATACTTGTGTTATTTTGTTTTTGTCTTTCCTTAGGAAATATTTCACAAAAAAGTGCACTGCTAAAATTTACATAAATATTAAAAATGTTGTTCATCTAAATTATTTGTCCTGTTTCTTATTTTGATTATAAATATAAAGTGTTCAACGATCATACACAAGTAAAAAGTATCTGCAACATTTGCCCTGCAGGTACTTGGTATCAAATCGACGCAAGCGTTTGCTGCATCGTCCTTCCCTGCTAGCATGTGCTACGATGCAGTTACGGCCTGTTGAGCATTTATGTAACAGTTGTTGTTTTTTTGTTCAAATATTTGAACAACAAGTTGGAAAAACAGGTAAAACATGTAAAGTTATTGAACACATAAACAATACCTTGAGCGTGTGGCACAGTGTCAACATTGCTAGCAGCTTCCAGCTGTTGTCGATATCGCTCCTTCTCCTCTCTCGTTCGAGAAAGTTCCTCCTCGTACGACGCTATCGTTCTTTCAAACAACGCGAATATTTCATCAGCCGCCGCCATTAGTCGCTCATTCACCAACTCTCGCAGCATTTCGACGTACACTAAAAACAGCCACTTGAGTGTTGCTAATTTCCGCCTCCCCTTCGCCTTCTCACTTCCGTTTTTCTTCTTCGATGGTGATTTAACGGTTCTCACCATGACCATAATATTGAACGACTGCCATCGTGTGGCGGTAATGTAGACTGCACAAGATGAGAGCTTTTTTTTGTTTTATATTGTATTTATGTATTCAGCGTTTGAAGTTTTGAAAACATTTGAAAACACATCAAATAATGATGAAAATGTCCTTTTAATAAAAATGATTATATTCTAAAATTCAGTTTAATAACATACACTGTCTAAAAATGCAGTGTTTAAATGTTCAGTTTATGAAAAAATAGCACAGTTGTTTATTTAAAAGCACATTGATGAACACAGAAACAAAAATATTTTATTGTTATTGTTAACAATATATTTTATTGTTATTGTTAGATGTGACACAATAAAATAAATGTGATAAAAGTAACCCTAACCCCTAGTGCAGATCAAATACATAAAAACTACAGCTTTTTCACCTCCTATACGATCCCGATAATAATTTGTCATAATATCAGCACAAATCATCATACATACTTTTATTATTTTGCAATGTGGAATGTTAGAATATGTTTAATCAAGTAAAATTACCCAGTGAACAATGGCAGGTATGAAAAACACTAACCTTATGAAAGACTATTGCGATCTTTAAATTTAAAGTGGAGCGGTAATTTGTTTTTATGGTGACAGCTAGTGGCCACAATAATAATTCATTGAGTTACGCTCACGACGCATTGTGGACACGTTTGTTACTGGATACTTTCTGATACGTTTCTGCCTTAGAGACTTTGTATGTGTAAGTAATATGCAACTATAATTACCGGGGGAGAGTGGCTGTGCCAGCAACCTGAGGGTTCCTGGTTCGATCCCCAGCTTCTACCAACCTAGTTACGACCGTTGTGTCCTCGGGCAAGACACTTCACCCTTGCTCCTGATGGGTCGTGGTTAAGGCCTTGCATGGCAGCTCCCGCCATCAGTGTGTGAATGTGGAAATAGTGTCAAAGTACCTTGAAGGTAAAAAAGCACTATACAAGTATAACCCATTTACCATTTAAAAAACAATGCTGTACAGACCATATGTGAAGTGAAGTGAATTATATTTATATAGCGCTTTTCTCTAGTGACTCAAAGCGCTTTTACATAGTGAAAGCCAATATCTAAGTTACATTTAAAGCAGTGTGGGTGGCACTGGGAGCAGGCGGGTAAGTGTCTTGCCCAAGGACACAACGGCAGTGACTAGCATGGCGGAAGCGGGGATCGAACTTGGAACCCTCAAGTTGCTGGCACGTCCACGCTACCAACCGAGCTATACCACCAAACAAAGATATCCAGAATAACACAATATAATAATAATAATAATAATAACTGGGATTTATATAGCGCTTTTCTAAGTACCCAAAGTAGCTTTACATGTTAAAAACCCATCATTCATTCACACTTGGTGGTGGTAAGCTACTTTCGTAGCCACAGCTGCCCTGGGGTAGACTGACGATATGATACACTTCTATCATTACAATTTAGACAACAAAACAACATTTGAAACAAGCTTTTGTAATAATCAATGGGATCAAATTCAATATTGTTTTTTTGAAAAATGCATCATGGTCAAATTATGTTTCAGTATTTCCACACATTGTTTATGTTGTTGTTTCTATGTACGATATATTGATTATAACAAATAATACATGTATTATATGTTATATTTGTAGGCCTGACCTTGTTGGATCTAATGAAACCACGTTTATGGAAATGACACAACATAATGACTACGTTTACACTGCAGGCCAAAGTGGCCCAAATTGGATTTTTGATAAAAGTGAAAACAAAGGGACTTGACCAGATTCTGTAAATAAACAAGGAAGTCGCTATTAGTACTACAAAATAAAAGAAAAGTCGCCACACTTTAAAAATGAGTGTTTATTACGTGGAAATAAATCAAAGTAATATAATGTATGAATGAATATATATGGTGTAATACTTTGTGGGGTGAGGCGGTATAGCTCGGTCGGTAGAGTGGCCGTGCCAGCAACTTGAGGGTTCCAATGCTGTCCGAGCAATTTACATGACAGAGATGTTGATGTGTGATGATAATAATTCATCGCCTATCATTGGCCAACAGAAATTAGCACAAATGATCGCTCTCAACCGTTCACCAATGCTGTTGACGTGCAGAGACAAACGTGTTGGTACATAGATGAATGTTTAGGACGGACAAAGACATTAAGCGTAAAACATACACAAAGAATGTCTGCAACCTGTTGTTAGAATAATCATGTATATATATTATCACACAACTTTAGTATGTTTAAAGTCCGTCGCTATAGTTATTAGCTATTGTGCTCAAGTTAGACTTTTGGATCTGTGCAAGGACAAAACTTCTTGTCTGAGGGGTGGCCTCAGCCGCAGATGTTATCTTTGTTTTAGCCCGCTAACAGCCATGGACTTCAAGGACCTCAACGAAGATAAGATGACAGCACGCAGACGAAGCAGAGACAAGGCAATCACAAGGCCCCCAGCACATTCCGTCACGTATTGTGCGTACTGGACCTGCTTTGCATGATGTATGTGACCACTCCTTTTAGAGGTGGCCTCAGTGATGTTGACTGTGGAACTCCTGAATAAATAGAGGGACGCGGGAGCTGTACCTTAGAGCGTAGGGCGAGACTGTGACTAAGTGTGCAGCTCCATGCGTTCTCCTCATGAGATAAATTGAACTCTTGTCTCTGCATGATTCCTTGCTTCTTGTCTGATTAATAGATGTCATCAGTGTTTGAACCTGACACTTGTGGACAATAAGGAAACCTTTAGTGGTGTTTTTCTTTCTGATATTAGAATATTGTTTACGTTTATTAGTTTAACAAAAACAGTCCAGTAATTTGACACTGAGCTCAGAGTGCGTGCTTTTACTGTCATCCAGTGTCTGTATGATATTAAAACAAGTAATCATTCAAAACAGTACTTGAATTTTTGTTGAATTCTTGTGCTTTTTGAGGTTGAGGTACAAGGAACATGTAAAACATTGACAACCGATTCATTAAATCCCACTCTTTTCATAATTTGGTTGAAAAATCTGGGTACTTTATATCCAAAGGAACCTGATTTTTACCTTGAGTCAGGATGTTGGAAACCAAAAGCAAGTGCCGGAAGTCTCCAACATAGTCCAGAAAAGTTGTCGGCTCTGCTCTTAGAACTGTACAAGAAAATATTTATTCTCCTTTGTGTTTCCGCATGTGTATCGACAAGCTTGCCCTATAAGAATAGTTTTTACCACAAACTGAGCAATTAAAGGCTTTTTCTCCTGTATGGGTTCTCATGTGTGCGTTCATATTTGACTTATGAGAAAATCTTTTATCACAAACTGGACAACAAAAAGGTTTTTCTACCGTGTGTGTTCTTTGGTGTCTACTCAGAGACATTTCTACAGCGAAACCCTCGCCACAAACTGAACAACTAAAGGGTTTTTCTCGCGTGTGCGTCGTCATGTGCCTCTTCAAAGTGAACCTCTTAGCAAATTTGGCGTCGCACACTGAACAAGAAAAAGGTTTTTCTCCCGTGTGCGTTCTCATGTGATTTACAATATTGGACTTTTTAGAGAACCTCTCGTCACAAACTGGGCAACTAAAAGGTTTTTCCCCAGTGTGCGTTCTCACGTGTGATAACAAATGTGAATTTTGAGAGAATCTTTTATCGCAGATTGAACAAGCGAAGGGTTTTTCTCCAGTGTGCGTTCTCATGTGCAGAGGAAAATATCGCTTGTCAGAAAAGCTTTTTGCACAAACCGGGCAGGTCAAACATTTTTTACCGGTCTTCTTTTCAGGGACTTCCGAGGGCTTGTTGTCAGTTTGAGTCCTCATATCACCTTCACAGTCTGTATCGCTGTCTAAAGGTTCATGGGTGTCGTCTCTGTCTTTAGCCTCAGGAGAGTGTGACGTGTCATTGCTGTCTGATAGTGGAGCTAAGAAGTCTTCTTGGGGTTCATCTTCGTCATCTTTAATCTTCACAGAGACAACAGTCAGTGGCAACTTGCTGAGATCAGCCTCCTCCTGCCTGGCAACACACTCTCCCTCCTGACTGATCCAGCGTTCCTCCTCCTCCTCCTCCTTTTTAATGTGGGGGGACTGTGGATCCTTATTCTCCAAAGTGATGCTACCTCTCTGCGGTTCTTCTTGACGACTTATCAGGTTTTGGACACCTGAAAGACACAAACAACCAAAGCAGACACTTCAATCATAATCAATTTTCCTTTGCTTTTGGCCAACCCATGTCATGTCTTGGAAAGTATTAGTCTCAAGGCAAACATTAAATATGAATGTTAGAATAATTTGATCTAAGTTATCACAAAAACTTTGTGTTGAAATGAGTTCCCAGCGAGAAAACCAAAAGCCGTCTTTGAACCTACCAAGAAGAAGGCTTGTAAAACTCCACTGTGTAGGGGGGGAAGCAACATGAAGGTGTTTGGTTTTCTTTCATGTATTGTAATCAACAGAAAGATATTGTTTTAACCCAAGGACTACAAAGCGGAGAGAAGCCAGGATCTGCCCAAGTTCCAGGGGACCTCTTTTTGAACCTCCTTTTTCACCTGTTTTACGAACCTCTTTTTAGGGTCCGCATGTACCCTGTATAAAGGACTCCCACAGGGAGTCCTTTGTACCGGTTACAAAGGAACCTATTGTTATTGTAAGGTTTTATTATTATTATTCTTTATTATTTTTCCGCAGCTTTGCGCACTACTTTGCCCCCCTTAACATGCTTCAAAACGCACCAAATTTGACACACATAGAAAAACGTGCCCCAACCACTTTAGTTAAAAAAACAAACCCCAAAAATCAAAATTGCGCTCTAGCGCCCCCTAGGAAAAAAACACAAACAAACTGCCTGTAACTCCCACTAGGAAGGTCGTAGAGACATAAAACAAAAACCTGTATATAGTTCTCACTTAGACCTACAATTCATAATTTCACATCCTCGGGCAAAAACCAACAGGAAGTTGGCAATTTCCCCTTCAACACAAAAAATGACTAAAAACACTCATTTTTGCCTCTTTGACCTCTAATTTGACCCCCTTAAAATACTTCAAAACTCACCAAAATTCTCACACACATCGGGACTGGTGGAAATTGTGATATAAAAAAAAACCGAACCCCAAAACTCAAAATTGCGCTCAGAGAAAAAACTGCTCCTCAGAGGAAAACTCAGACAAAACTGCTTGTAACTTCCGGTAGGAACGTCTTACAGACATGAAACAAATACCTCTATGTATAATCTCCTCCAAGTGTGTAAAAGGGCGGCAGTCGAGAACGGCGGGGCAGCAGAGGGAGTTGGAGAACGAGCAGCACATGCAGCGCGCAAGAGACAGAAAGCAAGAGGCAGACAAAGACGCGGCCGACTGAAAAGCGGACCGAAGAGCGAGCAGTGGAGGAGGAAGGAGCTGAAAAGCGACCCGACCTGCGACTGAGTGTTATTTGAAAAAATAAACAAAGTCAAAGCTGCTTGCAGTCATGTCAGTCCTTGGTGGTCCATGGAACCCCGACAGTGAAAGACTGTCAGTCACATTTTCAGTAGCCCCATAATAAATTCATAAAAGAAGCAAACTTCATGAATGTTTTTTTGTGACCAACAAGTATGTGCTCCAATCACTACATCACAAAAAAATAAGAGTTGTAGAAATAATTGGAAGCTCAAGACAGCCATGACATGATGTTCTTTACAAGTGTATGTACACTTTTGACCACGACTGTATATTAAAGATTAAAGTACCAATGATTGTCACACACACACTAGATGTGGTGAAATTTGTCCTCTGCATTTGTCCCATCCCCTTGGGGAGCAGTGGGCAGCAGCGGCGCCGCGCCCGGGAATCATTTTGGCGATTTAACCCGCAACTCCAACCCTATGTTGCTGAGTGCCAAGCAGGGAGGTTATGGGTCCCATTTTTATAGTCTTTGGTATGACTCGGCTGGGATTTGAACTCCAACCTACCGATCTCAGGGCGGACACTCTAACCCAGGGGTCACCAACGCGGTGCCCGCGGGCACCAGGTAGCCCGTAAGGACCAGATGAGTAGCCCGCTGGCCTGTTCTAAAAATAGCTCAAATAGCAGCACTTACCAGTGAGCTGCCTCTATTTTTTAAATTTTATTTATTTACTAGCAAGCTGGTCTCGCTTTGCCCGACATTTTTAATTCTAAGAGAGACAAAACTCAAATAGAATTTGAAAATCCAAGAAAATATTTTAAAGACTTGGTCTTCACTTGTTTAAATAAATTCATTAATTTTTTTACTTTGCTTCTTATAACTTTCAGAAAGACAATTTTAGAGAAAAAATACAACCTTAAAAATTATTTTAGGATTTTTAAACACATATATATAAATTCCTTCCTCTTCTTTCCTGACAATTTAAATCAATGTTCAAGTAAATTTATTTTTTTTATTGTAAAGAATAATAAATACATTTTAATTTATTCTTCATTTTAGCTTCTGTTTTTTCGACGAAGAATATTTGTGAAATATTTCTTCAAACTTATTATGATTAAAATTCAAAACAATTATTCTGGCAAATCTAGTAAATCTGTAGAATCAAATTCAAATCTTATTTCAAAGTCTTTTGAATTTCTTTTAAAAATTTTGCTCTGGAAAATCTAGAAGAAATAATGATTTTTCTTTGTTAGAAATATAGCTTGGTCCAATTTGTTATATATTCTAACAAAGTGCAGATTGGATTATAACCTATTTAAAACATGTCATAAAAATTCTGAAATTAATCTTAATCAGGAAAAATTACTAATGATGTTCCATAAATTATTTTTTTAATTTTTTCAAAAAGATTCGAATTAGCTAGTTTTTCTCTTATTTTTTCCGGTTGAATTTTAAATTTTAAAGAGTCGAAATTGAAGATAAACTATGTTTCAAAATGTAATTGTAATTTTTCCGTGTTTTCTCCTCTTTTAAACTGTTCAATTAAGTGTAAATATCATTAATTATTAATAACATAGAGTTAAAGGTAAATTGAGCAAATTGGCTATTTCTGGCAATTTATTTAAGTGTGTATCAAACTGGTAGCCCTTCGCATTAATCACTACCCAAAAAGTAGCTCTTGGTTTCAAAAAGGTTGGTGACCCCTGATCTAACCAGTAGGCCACTGAGATATCATATTGTTCTGTCCTGCAAATTTATAGACTTTGTCAACGACTAATTTATGTTTTGCAACAGACAATAAAATGTATTTGGCCATCACAACTAGTAGTAGAGCGCCACTTGGCGTTGGTGTAACTTATAAACGCGCGTTAACGTAAACACATTTTTAACCATTGAAAAGATATGACCATAAGATGATATGTGAAATATAAAAAGTGGGTAGACATACCTTCAATTTGGAGCAACATTTTATTCTTGTGAAAAGCTTCTATTTGCCGTCTTTGTCCCTCGTTCTCCTCTCTTGTTCTAGAAAGTTCCTCCTCGTACGACGCCATCGTTCTTTCAAACAGCGCGAATATTTCACCAGCTGCCGCCATTAGTCGCTCATTCACCAACTCTTTCAACATTTTTAATGTTGTCTTACAGCGACTACACCGAACAATCGTTTGAAGGTTTGCTAATGCTAATTGTTTAGCCCTTTCTCCCTTGTCATTCTCACTTCCGCCTTTTTTTTAATTTTTTGGTTTCAAAGTAGACACCAAACGATGACGACACACTGCCGCCATCTGGCGGCGGCATTGAAGAATGCAGAAGATGAGCGCTGAAGAAAAAAGAAGAGCTGCGAAGAGGCCACGTTAAAAATCGTATTTATTTTTTAAAAAGTGGTTTCAGATTATATTTTAGTCATTGACACAACACAAACACATGTTCATGATTGTTCTAAAAACAATAACATTGTCCCTGAATTGTATCAGCAACAGCAATTTGGAATGGAATTGTTCAAATGAATCGTCACACCCCTGGCATTCAACGATCATGACGGAAGTACAACTAAGAAAATAAGAGCGCTGTACAGGAACTGAGAACTAAACACAGGAAGAACACCAAAAACCCAAATCTTTTACATAAAAGCAGAAAACAACAAAGCTTTGGATAAAATACAATAATTAAATATCAACAGCCTGTTTAAAAAGGTACTTTAAATTGTACTTTATATAAAAATAAAATCTTTACTTGTTGTCTTTATGCTATTTTGGGGTACTTTGTCATTAAATGGAGGCATGTCTGAATTGAACCGGTTTACAAATACTGCGAGGTTAAAGAAAATATTATTTTACACTTTGGTGAGCTAACGTATTTTTCGGACTATAAGTCGCAGTTTTTTTTCATAGTTTGGCCGGGGGTGCGACTTATACTCAGGAGCGACTTATGTGTGAAATTATTAACACATTAGCGTAAAATATCAAATAATATTATTTATCTCATTCACGTAAGAGACTAGACGTATAAGATTTCATGGGATTTAGCGATTAGGAGTGACAGATTGTTTGGTAAACGTATAGCATGTTCTATATGTGATAGTTATTTGAATGACTCTTACCATAATATGTTACGTTAACATACCAGTTGGTTATTTATGCCTCATATAACGTACACTTATTCAGCCTGTTGTTCACTATTCTTTAGACATTTTAAATTGCCTTTCAAATGTCTATTCTTGGTGTTGGCTTTTATCAAATACATTTCCCCCAAAAATGCGACTTATACTCCAGTGCGACTTATATATGTTTTTTTCCTTCTTTATTATGCATTTTCGGCCAGTGCGACTTATACTCCGGAGTGACTTATACTCCGAAAAATACGGTACTCAAAATCAATGGGGAGGGATCCGTGTTGTCCTCTTCTCAACCAATCGGCAGTCTGAAGGTATTAAAAAGTCAACACTCATTTGCTACTGTCTTTAGCAGCACAACTTTGGAACCCATGAGAGAATCTGATATTTATAGCGCAATATTTTTGTGCGACATCCTACTTATAATTTGACAACATTTGAGCATATACAGGCCAGGAAAAGGTTTATTCCCCATTATGTTTCCGCATGTGTACTGTCAAACATTTCTTGTGAGAATAACTTCTACCACACACTGAGCAATCAAAGGATTGTTGACCTGTGTGTGTTCGGACGTGTGACCGCATGTCCGCTTTTTGAGAGAATCTTTTACCACAAACTGGGCAACTAAAAACATTTTCTCCGCTGTGAGTCAGCATGTGTGCTTTTAACCTCGTCTTATACGAGAAGCCTTTGCCACAAACGGAGCAAACAAAGGTTTTTATTCCTGTGTGTTTTTCCTCGTGTGCGATCAAGGATACCTTCTGAACAAAACTTTTACCGCAAACTGCGCAAACAAAGGGTTTTTCTTCCGTGTGCGTTCTCATGTGCGATAGCATATTTGACTTCTGCGTGCATCTTTTACCGCATACTGAGCAACGGAACGGTTTTTCTCCTGTGTGAGTCCGCATGTGTTCATGCAAATGAGCCTTACACGAAAAGCTTTTAGCGCAAACTGAACAACTAAAGGGTTTTTTAACCGTCTTATTTTTAGAGCATTTGTCGTCAGTGTGAGTCCTTATATCACCTTCACAGCCTGCATCACTGCTCAAAGCTTCTTGGGTGTTGTCCCTGTCTGCATCCTCAGGAAAGTGTGACCATGTGTCGTCACAGTCTGATAGTGGAGCTAAGAGGTTGTCTGCCGGTGTGTCTTCATGGTCTTCAGTCTTCACAGAGACCACAGTCAGTGGCAATAAGGGAAGACCATCTTCCTCCAACTTAGTGTAATATTCGCCTTCCTGAGTGATCCAGAGTTCATCCTCTTCCTCTTTAATGTGGGCGGGCTTTGGATCCTTCTGCTTTAACGTGGAGCTCCCTCCCTGCGGTAAAGGGGGACGTTCTTCATGCAGGACGTCTGCAAGACACAAACAACACAGGATTTCAACCAGTCCAACAAAATGTGTTTTATTTACACCCTTATATTGATTTATTACCACACAGTTATTGTCCTTTTGCCACTGTGGTTTGAAACAGTAATTTATTCTGTGCTGAAGTCTCCATTTCATTCGGGAGTATATACACTATATTGCCAAAAGTATTTGGCCACCCATCCAAATGATGAGAATCAGGTGTACTAATCACTTGGCCCGGGCCACAGGTGTATAAAATCAAGCAGTTAGGCATGGAGACTGTTTCTACAAACATTTGTGAAAGAATGGGCCGCTCTCAGTGATTTCCAGCGTGGAACTGTCATAGGATGCCACCTGTGCAACAAATCCAGTCGTGAAATGTCCTCGCTCCTAAATATTCCAAAGTTAACTGTTGGCTTTATTATAAGAAAATGGAAGAGTTTGGGAACAACAGCAACTCAGCCACAAAGTGGTAGGCCACGTAAACTGACAGGTCGCCGACTTTCTGCGCAGTCAGTTGCTACAGAGCTCCAAATTAGCCCACGAACATTACGCAGAGAGCTTCATGGAATAGGTTACCATGGCCGAACAGCTGCATCTAAGGCATACATCACCAAGTCCAATGCAAAGCGTGGGATGCAGTGGTGTAAAGCACGTCGCCACTGGACTCTAGAGTAGTGGAGACGCCTTCTCTGGAGTGATGAATCACGCTTTTCTATCTGGCAATCTGATGGACCGGTCTGGGTTTGGAGGTTGCCAGGAGAACTGTACATTTTGGACTGCATTGTGCAGAGTGTGAAATTTGGTAGAGGAGGAATTATGGTGTGGGGTTGTTTTTCAGGAGTTGGGCTGGGCCCCTTAGTTCCAGTGAAAGGAACTTTGAATGCTCCAGGATACCCCATTTTTATGACTTGATGGGGTCCCTGGGACCCCATTTTTAAAATTCCTAGCGCCAACACTGTTGTCAACAGAGGAGAAAAAATGCTTTATTTAAATAAATATATTATTTATAAAGCAAGTTTGAGTATCATTGGCAATTTTTCACCCCTTGGCACGCATATATGTGTCCTCTTTTTGGGATTTCACAATATGGTCAGCCTAGATTACTATAATAAACAATCAAACTGAGCATTTTTTCTCTGCAATTTTGTCCGGTGGAAAGTTTTACATTAGGTTGAGATTTGTTGAAGCTACTTTTGTCGTGTAGCTTGCTACAGTTCTGTGGGGATAGTTTGTAGGTAGCTGAGCTACATTTAATGGAGAGTAACTAGTATTCTTAGCTTACTGCATTTTCAAAGTATCTTGCCCATCACAGCTTGTGCTTTACCTGAGTTTCCTAGTAGTAACTAAACATGTTTTGGGGCAAACGTTGCCCATGGAACACTTATTTGAAAATGAGGAAGTGCTAAAACATACCTTCAGTATGTGAGACAATGGGAGTCTTGCTAACAGCTTCCAGTTGTTGTCTTTGTTGCTCGTTCTCCTCTTTTGTTCTGGAAAGTTCCTCCTCGTACGACGCTATCGTTCTTTCAAACAGCGCGAATATTTCCTCAGCTGCCGCAGTTAGTCGCTCATTCACCAACCTCTTCAACATGTTGGATGTTTTGCTGCAATAGCGGCCGCAAATACTCGACTTGATTTCAAGCTGTTTCTCGTTGCCTTGTAACATAGAATTAGCTCGATGCAGCAGCCATGCTAAGCGACGTGCCTTCGCGGGGCCATCTTGGTGGGGGCATTTTTTCCCATTTAAGGCGATGTAATGCAATGTGTTGTTTATTAAAAATAAATCATAACGTGCTTATTCCTCAATCGATTTTCATCCAGTTTACTTGTACGTCAACATGTCTCATTAATACACGAAATTTCTGTTTTAAAATTGTTTTCTTGGTGTCGTCGTTTCCTGTTCTGTTTGCCCCTACTAGCTTAAGCCTCATCGAACGTTGCTAACTTCCGCCCTTTTTTCTGATGGGAGGTTTTACGAGAGGCAAACATCCATTACGTTGCATTGCTGCCATCTAGCGGCGATAATGAGGACTGTTGCATGATGTGAGCCAGGGGTAGGGAACCTATGGCTCTAGAGGCAGATGTGGCTCTTTTGATGAATGCATCTGGCTCTCAGATACATCTTTGCTGACATTGCTTAACACGATAAGAAATGAATATTTCCACTGGTAATCAGAGTTAAAAATAACGTTCAAAATATAAAACATTCTCCTGCATTTTAATCCATCCATCCGTGTTCTACCGCATCTGTCCAAGAAGTCGCATTAATGATGTATGTATGTTATTTATTATTGGTTAGCTTCAGAATAACAATGTTATTAAAAAGAATACGAGACTTATTATACTAAAAAAATGTTGGTGTTACTTAAAAATGCAAGCATTTACTTGTATTCAGTGTTAAAAAATATTATATGGCTCTCACGGAAATACATTTTAAAATATTTGGCTTTCATGGCTCTCTCAGCCAAAAAGGTTCCCGACCCCTGATGTGAGCTGAGGAAGAAAGAAGAGCTCCAACGACGTCGCAATCAAAATCGTTTTTTTATTTTTATTTCAAAGAACGTGTGAATCATAAACATACAATCTGGACTCATGGCGGTACATGTCCATGGAGGAAAATAAAAACAGAACCGAATCAGAGCATAGCAGGATATAATAATAATAATAATAATAATAATAAAAATGATAATATATTTTATTTGTAAAAAAAGCACTTTACATTGAGTAAACAACCTCAAAGTGCAACAGTGTATTTAAAAAAAAAAATTAATAAAAACATGATAGAAAATTTAAAAAAATAAAAACTACAACAGCCAAATAGCTAAAACTAGTATGCATACATCTAAAAAAAGGGGTTTTTAAGCCTTTTTTAAAAGCATTCACAGTCTGTGGTGCCCTCAGGTGGTCAGGGAGAGCGTTGCACAGACTGGGAGCGGCGGAGCAGAAAGCAAGATGCAAGAACATTAACATGTGAAACATTAAAAAAGACAGAACATAAAACACCATGTGTGATGAAAAATAGTATTTTTTTTTAATGTGGTGAATTCTTTCGAATTAAAGTAGTTGCTTTGTAAAGTCATTTTGAATATGTTAGCAAGTAAGTAGTAAGGCAAAAGAGCTTGTGATGGATTTCCGGCGGTCAGCTCCAGCACCCATCTAGCAATCAGGCATAAAAAATAGTGGACTCATTTAAATACCTCGGTGTTCACCTCGACAATAAACTGGACTGGACTCAATTCAAACGTTCTGTACAAGAAGGTTCAAAGTTGCCTACTCCTCTCGAGGAGATTGAGGTCTTCTGTGGTGTGCGGGTCACTACTGTGCACTTTTTATGACACTGTTGTAGCCTCTGCGGTGTTCTATGCCATGGCAGCACGCTCAGAGATAGGAACAGACCTAATAAAGTGATTATTAAGCAAGTGAGCTGACTCCGACCTAGACTGCCCACTAAACAGCATTGAGGAGGTGGCCGACAGAAGGATGTTAACCAAGTGGACATCCATAATATGACTTTGCAATGCACTTATGTGATTACTGTGATTTGTTTTTCTTGGTGTGCAATACGAGTGTTACGATAGTGTTTTTGTATTATTTATATCTATACATAGTGCCATCGTTACTGCGCGATATGCATTATTTATTTTAAAAAAATTGTCTTTCATTACATTTTACTTCTGTACATAAAAACTAGAGATGTCCGATAATATAAATGCTTTAAAATGTAATATGGGAAATTATCGGTATCGGTTTCAAAAAGAAAAATTAATGACTTTTTAAAACGCCGCTGTACGGAGCGGTACATATCCGGTAAAACACGGACGTAGGGAGACACAGGAGTTGACGACTGCAGCATGAGAGGTTTACTGGCGACGCTTGATGACCTCATCAAACCGCCGCGAGCGCAGCATAACAACAACAAGAGTGTGTTGTTGCCGGTGCTGTAGCCGTGGCTAACAAGCAAGCTCGCTCGATGACTGACTAACGACACCATGTCTACGGTTTGGGATTATTTTAAAGTGTGTCTGACGGATAAAAAACTGGCAATTTGCAATGACTGCAAAAAGTTGGTTATGCGAGGAGGAACCAAGACGTCTTCCTTTAATACGAGCAATTTGATCTCCCGCCTCTTCAAGAATCATAAGGAGATACACGATGAATACAAGCGGAAGAGGGATGAAAAGCAAACACCGAAAAAAAATAGTACCACACATCCATCCATCCATGTTCTACCACTTGTCCCTTTTGGGGTCGCGGGGGGTGCTGGAGCCTATCTCAGCAGTTGCCGCTTAAAGACTCCGCCGAGAAAAAACAAAAATACTTTTTTCCATAACTTGAGTTGAAGTTGTTCTCTTATTTTGGAAAACCTTGTTACATTGTTTAATGCAGGGGTCAGCAACCTTTTTGAAACCAAGAGCTACTTCTTGGGTAGTGATTAATGCGAAGGGCTACCAGTTTGATACACACTTCAATAAATTGCCAGAAATAGCCAATTTGCTCAATTTACCTTTAACTCTATGTTATTATTAATAATTAATGATATTTACACTTAATTGAACGGTTTAAAAGAGGAGAAAACACTTCAATTTCGACTCTTTAAAAATCAAAATTCAACCGAAAAAAAGAAGAGAAAAACGTAAAAAAAGAATTTATGGAACATCATTAGTAATTTTTCCTGATCAAGATTAAATTTAGAATTTTGATGACATGTTTTAAATAGGTTAAAATCCAATCTACAATTTGTTAGAATATATAACAAATTGGACCAAGCTATATTTCTAACAAAGACAAATCATTATTTCTTCTAGAATTTCCAGAACAAATTTTTTAAAAGAAATTCAAAAGACTTTGAAATAAGATTTAAATTTGATTCTACAGATTTTCTAGATTTGACAGAATAATTTTTAAAAATTTTAATCATAATAAGTTTGAAGAAATATTTCACAAATATTCTTTGTCGAAAAAACAGAAGCTAAAATGAAGAATTAAATTAAAATGTATTTATTATTCTTTACAATAAAAAAATTAAAAAATACTTGAACATTTATTTAAATTGCCAGGAAAGAAGAGGAAGGAATTTAAAAGGTAAAAAGATATATGTGCTTAAAAATCCTAAAATCATTTTTAAGGTTGTATTTTTTCTCTAAAATTGTCTTTCTGGAAGTTATAAGAAGCAAAGTAAAAAAAATTAATGAATTTAAACAAGTGAAGACCAAGTCTTTAAAATATTTTCTTGGATTTTCAAATTCAATTTGAGTTTTGTCTCTCATAGAATTAAAAATGCCGGGCAAAGCGAGACCAGCTTGTTAGTAAATAAATAAAATTTAAAAAATAGAGGCAGCTCACTGGTAAGTGCTGCTATTTGAGCTATTTTTAGAACAGGCCGGCGGGCGACTCATCTGGTCCTTACGGGCTACCTGGTGCCCGCGGGCACCGCGTTGGTGACCCCTGGTTTAATGCATCCAGCAGGGCATCACAACAAAATTAGGCATAATAACGTGTTAAGTCCACGACCGTATATATCGGTATCGGTTGATATCGGAATCGGTAATTAAGAGTTGGACAATATCGGAATATCGGCCAAAAAGCCATTATCGGACATCTCTAATAAAAACCTACACTGCAACCATGTAATTTCCCCATTGGGCGACAAATAAAAGTCTATCCATCTATACATCTTGACTTATTTAATTAGTTAAATTCAGCTTATCCATTCAAATGAAACTCTTATTTTCACTACACATACATAGTCAACTATTCCAAAAATGTATTTCTTAATCATTTTGAGGATTATAGCTTCCAGCTAACAAACAACCCAAATTCAGTATCTCTTCAAATTTGAAAAAAAATATGCAAAACTTAATGATTCGCAAATGAACTGCAAAAATGTTTAATTGCTACTAATCTGCATTTACTTTTGAAATCAAATAACTTTTGCACAATATTCTAATTGATGGATATGCACCGATACTCGCTGTGTGTCCGCATGTGCGCTTTCAGTGTCTTCTTATAAGAATAGCTGTTGCCACAAACCGAGCATTTAAAGGCTTTTTCTCCTGTGTGTGTTCTTTTGTGCGCAATCAAAGAGACTTTTTCCGCAAAGCTTTCACTGCAAATGACGCAAACAAAGGGTTTTTCTCCCGTGTGTATTCTCATGTGTGCGAGCATGTTCGTCTTTTTGGAGAAGCCCTTACCACAAACTGAACAACTAAAGGGCTTTTCTCCGGTGTGTGTTCTCATGTGCGACAGCATATTTGTCTTTTTAGAGAACAGCTGGCCACAAACGGAGCAACTGAAAGGTTTTTCGCCCACGTGCATTTTCATGTGTTGCGTGACGTTGCTTTTTCGAGCAAAGCTGTCACCACAGACTGAGCAAATGTAAGGTTTGTCTCCGGTGTGCGTGGTCATATGTGACACCATACTGGAATGGTGATAGAATCTTTTACCGCAAACTGAGCAACTAAATGGCTTTTCTCCAGTGTGCATTTTCATGTGTGTGAGCATGTGGGGCTTTTGATTAAATGTTTTGCCACAGACGGAGCAACTGAAAGGCTTTTCTCCTGTGTGTGTTCTCAGGTGGGACGCCATAGTGGAACTGTGAGCGAATCTTTTATCGCAAACTGAGCATTTAAAGGGCTTTTCACCCGTGTGCGTTCTTTTGTGTGATTCCACGTGTGCCTTTTGAGTAAATCCTTTACCGCAAACTGAACAACTGAAAGGTTTTTCCGCCAAGTGTGTTTTCATGTGTGTGGTGATACTTGACCTTTGCGAGAACCCTTTGCCACATATTGAGCAACTATAAGGGTTTTCTTCTGTGTGTGTTCTCATGTGTCCAGTCAAATCCCTCTTAGCCGTGAAGCTTTTAGCACAAACTGAGCAGGTAAAACGTTTTTTGCCCGTCTTCTTTTTAGAGCCTTTAGTCTGTTTGTTGTCAGTGTGAGTCGTCATGTCACTGTCACTGCTCAAAGCTTTTTGGGTGTCGTCCCTGTCTTCATCCTCAGGAGAGTGTGACGTTGTATCGTCACTATCTGATAGTGGAGCAAATAGGTTGTCTGCTACTGATTTGTCGTCATAGTTTTCAGTCTTCACACAGACGACAGTCAGCGGCAACTCTCCGAGATCAGCCTCCTCCGGTCCAAGAAGACACTCTCCCTCCGATTCCCGGGTGATCCGTATTTCTTCCTCCTCCTCTTTAACGTCAGGGGGCTGAGGATCTTCCTGCTTCAAAGTGGGCTCGGAGGGACGTTCTTCTTGACGACCAATCAGCTGCTGGACATCTGCAGGTAACGACCAACACATTTTAGCATGACATGTCTGTTAGAATAATTGAATCTAAGTTATCACAAAACTTTGTGTTTCAATGAGTTCCCGGCGAGCAGACAAAAGCTGTCTTTGAACCTACCAAGCAGAAGGCTTGTAAAAGTCCACTGTGTAGGATGGGAAGCAACATGAAGGTGTGCTGTTTCTTTCATGTATTGTAATCAACAGAAAGATATTGTCTTGACCCAAGAACTACAAAGCGGAGAGGAAGCAGCGCCTGACTCCCCTACAGGGACCTCTTCTTTGAAATGTTTAACGACCTTTTCTGTGAACTGTTTACGACCTTTTCTGTGTACTGTTTACAACCTTTTCTTTGAACTATTCTGTAACCAAAGGCGATGGCTGTTTACGACCCCCGTCCCTTAGAAACAGCTGTTGCCATGCAATCAGGGAAAGTCCAAATAAAAGAGAAGGCGTACAATCTTTCGCCAGAGCGTGGTGAGACACTGTGCAAGGGTACAGTGTCCAGGCGTCTCTCCTCAATTGAGCCAAATTTAATTCTGTCTCTGTTTAATTTTTTGCTTCTTGTCTTTTTTAATAGATGTCATCAGTGTTTGAACCTGACAATGTCAAATATCATATGGTCTATTGAATATGAATTTTTTACAAGCGTACAGTCGTGGTGGTGTCCTTCACATGGCATGAACGTGATTTATTGATTACTACACATTGTGGCGGCGCTACAAATAGATTTAGCGGTACCTGTCAGTATCCATTGCAAGTCCGCTTCTACACGGTTGATACACACTGCTCTGCCAAAGAATAAAAAGACGTGGCAAGGGGGGACTAGAGTTGCCAATTTAGTGGCGGTTTGGGACAGAGACGTACCGAATTTGCATGCGGTACAAATGAAAAGTGAAAGACAAGAAGAGTTCGTTTTACCCACCATTAATCAATGACAATTTATATATATAAATATTTTGAATTTCAAGTGCCTCAAGGGCTTTGGAAACCACAACGACTTCCCCTGAGCTGAACCCAGATCCGGACAAGTCAAAACTTCAAAGGCCCGAACAGGGAAAAAAAAAACCTTGGGAAGGGGCCGCAAATGTAGGGACCTAGCTTCAGTGTGACCAGCTGCTAGGGTTGTACGGTATAGTATAGTAGTATAGTACCGCAATACTAATGAATCATACACGGTACTATACCGCCTCTAAAAAGTACCGGTTCCCCACCCGTCGTCACCTCAGCAGTGCACAATCACGGAGAACTTACAAGCAGACGCAGTGTGTAGACAGAAAAGGGAGAACGGACGAATTTGGGCTTACTAACTGTTCATCATGTCCGATCATTCACCATTAAGACTATCATCTGTACTCTGAACACACTACATATTAGTGAATAAAGGGCATACTTAGTCAACAGCCATACATGTCACACTAAGGGTGGCTGTATGAACAACGCCAACACTGTCATAAATAATATGTGCCATATAGTGAAACCACACTCAACAACAATGACAAACACATTTTGGGAGAATATTGTCACCGCAACACAACATAAACACTACAGAGCAAATTCCCAGAATTCCCTGCAGCACCAACTCTTCCGGGACCCTACAATAGAAACAAACGCCATTGGTGGATCTACACCTAACATCAACTGTAATGATACCAAGTACAGGAGTGTATCTAGTTGATACTAATATGACTACATCGATATTTTGGAGCATCACAAAATCTTCTTATTTTTTTAAAATTGTATTTATATTATGTTTATTAAATAAATATGTCCCTGGACACATGAGGACTTTGAATATGATCAATGTATGATCCTGTAACGACTTGGTATTGGATTGATACCCAAATGTGTGGTATCATCCAAAACTAATGTAAAGTATCAAACAACAGAAGAATAAGTGATTACTACATTTTAACAGAAGTGTAGATAGAACATGTTAAAACAGAAAATAAGCAGATATTAACAGTAAATGAACAAGTAGATTAATAATTCATTTTATACCACTTGTCCTTAATAATTTTGACAAAATAATAGAATGGAAAATAACACAATATGTTACTGCATATGTCAGCAGACTAATTAGGAGTCTTTGTTTGTTTACTTACTACTAAAAGACAAGTTGTCTTGTATGTTCACTATTTTATTTAAGGACAAACTTGCAATAATAAACACATGTTTGATGCACTGTAAGTTTTTGTGTTCAAATAAAGCCAATAATGCAATTTTTTGTGGTCCCCTTTATTTAGAAAGTACCGAAATACATGTTGGTACCAAAATCTTGGTATCGGGACAACACTACCGGCTGCAATTTATGCCGAGTGGGTACAATTATTGAATTGGCGAAGTTAGTAGAGCGGCTGTGCCAGCAATCGGAGTGTTGCTGGTTACTGGGGTTCAATCCCCACCTTCTACCTTCCTAGTCACGTCCGTTGTGTCCTTGGGCAAGACACTTCACCCTTTGCCTCTGATGGCTGCTGGTTAGCGCCTTGCATGGCAGCTCCCGCCATCAGTGTGTGAATGGGTAAATGTGGAAATACTGTCAAAGCGCTTTGAGTACCTTGAAGGTAGAAAAGCGCCATACAAGTATAACCCATTTATCATTTATTTATCATTAATTGTTACATTAAAACCCCTGTTTAAGGCCCAATCTGTTTGTTTACATGCTCTTTTTTATTTCTCTTTGCTATTTGGGCTTATTGGACCCTAATTAGAATAAAAACCAAGAATCATGTTTTGGTATGATGTACTTAGTCCATAAGTACACAAACGTGTACTTTATGTTTAGTGACATGCTAATTCCTATTTTTACACTTTTTTTTTCTTCCAAATTCCATTATATGTTATACTCTTCTGACACCACCAGATGGCAGTAGTGTCCACATAAGCGGCCATAAGACCCCAATTCAGTAGTGTACACAATTTTGGAAATAAGAGCTAAAAGGTGCTGTCCACGCATGTGGCCACTAAGGCCTTTAGAGGTTTAATAGATCATCTGAAAGTCCAGTCCATCAGGAAGGCAAAAGATGGCCGTAGGGGGATCTTCTTCCATGTAGACAAGTTGACAATGCATGAGACCACCACAACTAGATTGCATTTCTGTGGTTAACAGTGTTTGTGTCCGGTCTTCTCAGTGATTACTAATGCTTCACTGGACAAATATATATTATTTGATTATTTGGATAAGATGAATTATTTTGGAAGTAGACCATGATCAGGTACATTATTATTTTAACATTTAATACAATATATTAAGCACAAAAAAACTGAATGTTAGAATTAATTAAAAAGTAAACAATAAAGAGAATAGGATAATATATAAATAATGCTTGTAAAGTAGTACAACGTATGTATGTGTTACCCAATCCGACTGTTACACATGAATACTTTACATTGCCCGCCATTGTGAATTGTGTATTAATAGCAGACGTACTGTAAGTTTTAAAAACATAACTCATACATTGTCGTCTGTTTGGCTCCGTATATTTGCGACAGAAAGTGTGTGAAAGGAGTAAGTATAAGGTTAGTGAACATGTAAACATACTGTGTTGCACAGTTTGAGTCGTGTCAACAGCCTCCAGTTGTTGTCGCTCCTTCTCGTCCCCTGTTCGAGAAAGTTCCCCCGCGTACGACGCGATCGTTCTTTCAAACAGCCCGAATATTTGATCAGCTGCCGCCATTAGTCGCTCAGCCGACAAATCTTTCAGTATGTTATTAACTCAACCCCAACTTGTCGCCTCGGCCTTGTGTCTTGTTGTTGTTTTTCTGGCAACGCTAACTTTCGCATTTTTCTTCTTCGACGAAGGTTTCGCGGCAGCATCCGTAACGCGACACACTGCTGCCATCTTACGGCGGCACGGAAGACTGCTCAAGATGAGCGCAAGGAAAGAAAGGAAACAGAGATGTAAAGTATGGCATGTCAAAATGGAACAAAACTCCATTAAAAAATAAAAATACATTGAAAACATATATAAATTGATGGATGATTGATTTTAATTACATACATGCATGACTTAATTTAATGTCAATTACATTTAATGATTCAAACATTTGTACTAATTATTTCAATATGTAATGATCATTTGATCACGTTTTGATTTGATTATTTAATCCATCCATCCATTTTCTACCGCTTGTCCCTTTCAGGATGGCAGGGGGTGCTGGAGCCTATCTCAGCTGCATTCGGGCGGAAGGCGGGGTACACCCTGGACAAGTCGCCACCTCATCACAGGGCCAACACAGATAGACAGACAACATTCACACTCACATTCACACACTACGGACATTTTAATGATTTGAAAAATTATTTCACAAATGTATTAATTATTTCAGGACTGAATCAATCATTCCATGGTTCAATGATTTATCTAATTATTTCATGAACCTGTCAAAATCGGAAAAAAAACCTCAGACGTCAAAGTCAGTGTGTGGGTCATTACACCCATAGACATCTGATAGATAGATAGATAGATAGATAGATAGATAGATAGATAGATAGATAGATAGATAGATAGATAGATAGATAGATAGATAGATAGATAGATAGATAGATAGATAGATAGATAGATAGATAGATAGATAGATAGATAGATAGATAGATAGATAGATAGATAGATAGATAGTACTTTATTGATTCCTTCAGGAGAGTTCCCCTAGGGAAAATTAAAATTCCAGCAGCAGTGTACAAAATTGAGATCGAATTTGAAAAGTAAAAAGTAAATAATGGGGGTATAAATGGAACCAAAATAGAAAAATATTACAATAGAATAAAAAGAAAAAGCAACAATGAGAATAAAAATATAACAGTAAAATAAGAATATAACAAGAGAAACTAGGCAGTAGTGACCATGTTATGAAAAAGTATTGCACTGTTATTGTTTTGCAGAGAGGAGTTGTACAGTCTAATGGCGTGTGGGACAAAGGAGTTTTTTAGTCTATATATATAAGTAGATGCAGCATTGGCTGCTGTGATGCGAGAAATTGGGCCGCCATCTTGAAGTGGTGTTGAGGAGCCGGCGAGCAGCCTAAACTGACAGTTGACACCGTAGAAAACAAAGATGGTGTTCAGCATTTTCCTGCTCAAATGAGCGGACTGTTGAAAATAAGAATCGGAGGATTGTTTTTCACAAGTAAGATTTAACATTAACATACTATTGGTTGTATTTTGTGAAAAGAGTGTGTGCATATTGTATATAGTTCTCTGCAAACCTATGAAATGTTCTATTTTACATTACATTATTATTTACAGGGGCGGTATGGCGTAGTGGGTAGAGCAACCGTGCCAGAAACCTGAGGGTTGCAGGTTCGCTCCCCGCCTCTTACCATCCAAAATCGCTGCCGTTGTGTCCTTGGGCAGGACACTTCACCCTTGCCCCCGGTGCCGCTCACACCGGAGAATGAATGATGAATGAATGAGTTGTAAATATGAATGATGGGTTCTCACTTCTCTGTGAAGCGCTTTGAGTGTCTAGAAAAAGCGCTATATAAATCTAATCCATTATTATTATTATTATTATTATTTTGCCTTCATTATTTTGTAAAAATGCACTAGAATGTTTCATATGTATGTGAAAATCACAAATAAATCTTCTGGGGGAGGATGACCCCCCTACAGAGGTTTGGTTTACAAACTTTCAGCCCCACCTAAAACAAAATTCACCAGCCGCCACTGGTTATGATGCATTCTCATTTTAAGCAAAGTATAAGACAATACTTTCTTAACAGTATAATTGTAACCAGGAATAAGTCTTTTAGTAACAATATTCAAATACTAACATTGTTGGGTAAAAACGAATTTAGTTTTATTCTGAATCCAGTGAAACAGATTGGTGGTTTTAGCTGATATAAAGACTTTCATGTGTTTATATATGTTTACATTTAAGTATTTGGCAGACGCTTTTATCCAAAGTGACATACATAAAAAATACATATAAAACAATCACTGTAAACATGATCATTTAAGGGAAGAATGTAATACAAAATATCAATACAAAGTGTCAAGACAGAATAAACTCAGCAACAGAGATACAGTCTATAGGTCCCTAAGATACATACATTGTTTATGTAGGATATACGCATGTATATATAACCTAATCATATTGTTTCTTCAACTTAAAAATAGCTGACCATTTGTTTCCCCTTTCATCTGGATTGTATTCCCAGTTTTGATCTCGAACGTCTGGTCATTTATAGCATATAAGAATATTATATTACTGTTAAGCAAACTATGAATAATAAAATATGTGTCCTTTATCATAGCTACACGTATGACAAAAAAGCGCGTGAAAATGAGTGGTATTCAGTGAGGTAAGATGAATTAAATGCGCTGACAGTTCATTGCTCCTGCCAAATGAATTGCACTGAGTGGAGCGGATCACCACTCCAAGATGGCGGCCCCGCGTCTCGTCAGCGCCAGTAGGCAGTAGCGCTCGATGCGGTGTACCCTTATAAGATGTCTATGATTACACCCGATCTGCACTTCCGCTTGACCAAAGAAGTGGAGGAGTGGATTCTCTTAGCCCCGCCCACTGACTTTGATGGGTGAGTTTGACAGATGCATACATTCATGACGGGCTGCCACAAAATTAAATGGAAAATAATAATAATGATAATAAAATAATTTATTAGATATTGAGATAATTATTCAAATAATTAAATTGTACAACATTTTAATGACACATAACTATTTAATACAACATATTAATGACACATTTAAGTAACTATTTAATACAAAATATTATCCAGCACCCTGCGACCCTGAACGGGACAAGCGGTAGGAAATGGATGGATGGATGGATTAATGACACATTTAAGTAATTATTTAAATATGTATGTATCTATTAAATGTTGTCTCATTTGCCCTCCAAAGTCACCACGTTAATGAAATAATTAACTAAACGTGAAAGAAGTAATCAAATCATGAAATAATTACATTTACTTGGAAAATAAATAAATTGATATTTAATAATAATAACACATTTATGTATTCGCTTCCAAATATAAAAAATTATGACACATTTAAGTGATTATTTAAAGATTTATTTAATTTCGTCCCATTTGAGGTTGCACACACTCTTTATTGCAAAGAGTGTACACGTGGAGTAGCGACAGAAAAAATAATGACATCAAATAAAAAATAGTCACAACATACTAAAAACAATAAAAAAAATAAAAAGGACAGAGGGTATACCATAAACAGCATGTGTAGTTTGTATGTATGTTTGTTTCATTCATAAAATGTGTTAAATCTTCCCTAAGAAGTCATTCTACTTCATTTAAAAAAACAAAAAAACTTAAAATGGCTCCTGATTGTATCGGCACACTAGCCTGGAACCAATGAGGGAATCTGATATCAACACTTCTCGTGTGGGACATTACTCTTCTGTGATTTGACATTTTTCTTAGCACAAAGTGGATAAGTCAAAGTTTATTTTCAGTGGTGTGTCTGCATGTGTGCTGTCAGACTCCTCTTATAAAAATAACTTTTACCACAAACTGTACAACTCAACGTTCTTTCTCCCGTGTGTGTCCGCACATGCGCCGTCAGATCTCTCCGATAGGAGTAACTTTTACCACAAACTGAGCAATTAAATGGTTTCTCGCCCGTGTGTACTCTTTTGTGGGCAATCAACGTCACCTTATCGACAAAACGTTCGTCGCAAAGTGAGCAAAGAAAAGGTTTTTCTCCCGTGTGTATTCTCACGTGCGCCACCATGTTGGACTTTTGAGTGAATTTTTTCCCGCAAACTGAACAACTAAAAGGTCGTTCTCCGGTGTGCGTTCTCATGTGTTGAGTGACGTTGCGCTTTCGGGAAAAACTGTCGCCGCAAACGGAGCAAATAAAAGGTTTTTCTCCCGTGTGCGTCCTCATGTGCGACACCACACCTGAACGGCGAGAGAACCTTTTACCGCAAACGGAGCATTTGAAGGGTTTTTCTCCGGTGTGTGTTCTTTTGTGCGATATCATTACTGCCTTTTGAGTGAATCCTTTGCCACAAACTGAACAACTAAAAGGTTTTACTGCCAAGTGTGTTTTTCTATGTGTTGTAAGCACTGACTTTCGAGAGAATCTTTTACAACATATTGAGCAACTAAAAAGTTTTTCTTCCGGATGGGTTCTCATGTGTTGAGACAAATCGTTCTTATAAGAAAACAATTCGCCACAAACCGGGCAGGTGAAGCAGGTCCTCTTTTTAGCACTTTCAGAGTGTTTGATGTCCGTGTGAGTCCTCATATCACCTTCATATCCTGTATCGCTGCTCAAAGGTTCTTCGGCGTCGTCCTGTTCTTCATCTTGGGAAGAGTTAGACGTTGTGTCTTCACTGTCTGATAGTGGTGCTAAGAGGTTGTCCGCTTGTGGTTCGTCTTCATGGTCTTCAGCCTTCACAGAGACAACAGTCAGTGGTTCTAAAATACTTTCTTCCTCCTGAGTGATCCAGAGTTCATCCTCTTCCGCTTTAAAGTGAGGGGGCTGTGGATCCTCCTGCTTCAAAATGGCGCTCCCACCTTGCGGCTGAAGGGAACAGACTTCTGGATGACCAATCAGCTTGTGGACATCTGCAGGACACAAACACACTTGAATTAAAACATGTCAAATATGATGACATAGTTGATCTAAACATGGAGATGTACAATTAGTAAAGTCGTAAATGTCGCCCCTTCTTTTCTCCTCACTTGGACTGTGATGAAGCTGAAAGGACTCAGTTGGTTTGTCTCCATCATCTTCAGGCTTCACAGAGACAACATTCAGTTGCAAGTTGGTGAGATCGGTTTCCTCCGGCCCTAGAAGACACTCGCCCTCCCGAGTGATCCATAGTTCCTCGTCTTCCTCTTTAATGTGCGGGGGCTGTGGATGCTGTTGCGTCACAGTGGATCGCCCCCCCTCCGACTGATGAGCACTTTCCTCTTGACGACCAATCAGCTGCTGGACCTCTGCAGGAAGCAAAGTCACTTTAGTTCAGACATGTCTATTATTACATTACCCCATAAAAAATGAGTACAACCTTTAACATATGATGATAGTCATACTCTCAGGTCGGCATACATCCCACTCTGGAAAGGTGCTCCCGTACGAACAAAGAATGTTTAGGTATGGTCTGAAGATGGAGATAAGCAATTACAGGACTACTGTAGTAGTAGGGCTGGGCAATATGGACGGAAAAGGGAAATCGGAGTCTCGGTTTTTGCATTTCCATAGAAGTCTTCGAGCTGCTCTTTGTCTGATCCCTCACCTAGGACCTGCTTGTCTTGGGAGACCCTACCAGGGGGCATGGAAGCCCCCGGACAACATAGCTCCCAGGGTCATTGGGACACGCAAACTCCTCTACCACGATAAGATGGCAGATATATCGATATATTTTTAAACAAGATAAGAATCAAGAAAATATCGTAATATCGATATAATTTATTTCACGTTAAAATGACCAAACACAGCTTATTTGTTGTGTTCCTTGATTCTCCCCCGCTCCCCACTCCCTCTCATGGGCTACTAAACAACCTCCCCTTCCTCCTTCCAAGACGTGCTTGCACGTAGAAGAACATCCATGATTGGTTGGTTGTTTACTATGATGAGTCACGATTGGTTAAGATTAGAGCATATAAAGGGAAAATAGGGCGGGTCATGACGACGAGAGAGTCGTAGAAGAAAAGAGGAAATTTTCAAGCGGGCGATTTATGTATTAAAAAAACTAGTGGAAGATGGCAGAGGGATTCTCTTCTTTAGATTGTTCTTTTAGCGATGTAGACCACGTCCAGGAAACCCACAATGCGTCTAATATGCGTCTAATTGGCCACATTGGGACAAATGTATGCGTCTGGATAAAACATTCATTTGAGATGTTTACCACGTAAGCCCAATTTAAAACTGGTCTATATTTCGCAAGAGAAATGCTGCCAAAAATGTATGCCGAAGTGAGGAAGATCATAGCCGCACAATGAAGTCAAGTCGCTTACTTGGCGCTGACCAGAACCGTACGTGTGTGGCAGCCCATTACATCGTCGACTGGGAATTAAAAAGTGCCTGCCTGCAAATGTATGTTTTTATCTGAGTTTGATACATTTAGTATTATTTGCACATCTATGTAATAGAATATTTTTCTATTGTATTTATGTTATGTCCTTCTGTGCTACTTAAAACTGTTTCTTTTCTGTGCTGTTAATACCCATCTTGACTAACTGGGTTAATAAAAGTATTTACACTACAGTTGTCATTCACTTCAATTTCAGTGAATCTCGCTCAAAAAAATGAATGTCTTTATATGTATACTTTCACCGGAAAATATATCGAGATATACATCAAATATCGAATGTAAGCAAATTAAAATCGACATATACTTTTTTCGTCCATATTGCCCAGCCCTACTACTACAGTAGTCCTGTAATTGCTGATCTCCCATCTTCAGACCATATCTAAACATTCTTTGTTTGTACGGGAGCACCTTTCCAGAGTGGGATGTAATGCCGACCTGAGAGCAAGACTATCATCATATGTTAAAGGTTGTACATACACACATATATATAAAACTATATGCATATATAGATATGTATATATATATATATATATATATATATATATATATATATATATATATATATATATATATATATATATATATATATACACACACAACTATATATATATTTATGTATATTAATATATATATATATATATAATTATATACATAAAGTTATATATATATATGTATATATCTATATATATATACACACAACTATATATATATTTATGTATATTAATATATATATATAATTATATACATAAAGTTATATATATAGTTATATATTTATAACTATATACATATAATTGTATATATACATATATATATATATTACTCTATATATATATATATATATATATACACATATATATACACACACACACACACACATATATATACACACACACACACACACACACACACATATATATATATATATATATATATATATATATATATATATATATATATATATATATATATATATATATATATATGTATACATATATATATATATATATATATATATATATATATATATATATACATATATATATATATATATATATATATATATATATATATATATATATACATATATATATATATATATATATATATATATTATATATATATATATATATATATATATATATATATATATACATATATATATATATATATATATATATATATATATATATATACATATATATATATATATATATATATCAAAGCCATCTCGGAATTTATAGTAACTGTTTTGTGATAAATAAATGAAGTTTATTTGGCTCCATATATTAAGGACAGAAAGTGTGATAAAGCAGAATGTTAGTGACAATGTCAACATACCTTGAACGTGTAGCCCAATTTGAGTCTTGCTAACAGCTTCCAGTTGATGTCGCTCCTTCTCTCTTGTTCGAGAAAGTTCGCCGTCATACGACACTATCGTTCCTTCGAATGGCCCAAATGCTTCATCAGCTGCCGCCATTATTCGCCCTTTCGACGACTCTTTTGATGATCTGAATGTTTTCAATTCGATTCCACCTCACCCCCTTCCCCTTTTGTCTTGCGTTTCTGCAGTGTTGCTCACTTCCGCCCTTCTCTTCTTCTTCTTCTTGGTTGTTTCAAGGCGGTTGGAAACTGGTTTAGTGCATTACTGCCACACTCCGGATGTGAATGATTATTTTTTTTAATTGATTTGACGTCTCCGTCACAATTATAGATATCTTATAAGGGTACGCAGCATGGAGCGCTACTGCCTACTGGCGCTGACGAGATGCGGGGCCGCCATCTTGGAGTGGTGATCTGCTCCACTCAGTGCAATTCATTTGTCAGGAGCAATGAACTGTCAGTGCATTTAATTCATCTTACCTCACTGAATACCACTGATTTTCACACGCTTTTTTGTCATACGTGTAGCTATGATAAAGGACACATGTTTTATTATTCATAGTTTGCTTAACAGTAATAGAATATTCTTATATGCTATAAGTGACCAGACGTCCGAGATCAAAACTGGGAATATAATCCCAGAGAAGGGGGAACAAACGGTCAGCTATTTTTAAGTTGAAGAAACAACATGATGAGGTTATATATACATGCGTATATCCTACATAAACAATGTATGAATACATTAGATATCTTAGGGACATATAGACTGTATCTCTGTTGCTGAGTTTATTCCGTCTTGACACTTTGTATTGATATTTTGTATTACATTCTTCCCTTAAATGATCATGTTTACAGTGATTGTTTTATATGTATTTTTTATGTATGTCGCGTTGGATAAAAGCGTCTGCCAAATACTTCAACATAAACATATATAAACACCTGAAAGTCTTTATATCAGCAAAAACCACCAATCTGTTTCACTGGATTCAGAATCAAACCAAATTCTGTTTTACCCAACAATGTTAGTATTTGAATATTGTTACTTGAAGACTTATTCCTGGTTACAATTATACTGGTCATACTCTTGTTTGCTAGCGGCTACGATTTCAGTACTATTGAAGATGTTTCCTCCTTCTCAACTCTGTGGTAATATTATTTTCACAAAACACAACCAATAGTACGTTAATGTTAAATCTTACTTGTGAAAAGTAATCCCCGGATTCCCATTTTCAACAATCCGCTCATTTAAGCAGGAAAACGCTGAACACCATCTTTGTTTTTTACCTGTCAACTGTCAGTTTAGGCTGCTCGCCGGCTCCTCATCACCACTTCAAGATGGCGGCCCAACTTCTCGCGTCACGGCAGCCAAAGCTGCGTCTACTTATACGATGTCTATGGTCACAACCGCCTGCTGTAAATCCTCCATTACTTTTTCCCATGATAAATATTTTCAATCTAAAAACTTTGCCGCCGCTTTAACAATTAATGTAATTGTTTCTGTCTTGTTTTTTGCTTGTTCTGTACAGTTTATGACGTTTTTAGAAAAATAACAATTATATCCGTACTTATTCTGGTTGACTCCTGTGCTGTGTTCGTATGGATGTTCTCATTCCTTTGCATTGTTACCTTTTTATGTTTCTGTACTTACCTATTTTTCCTCTTCAATGGAGGACGTACAATACGTCATACAATAGCATCGGTTCTGCATCTTGCGGTGTAAATGTTTTTCTCCTTCACCCAAGCAACAGCTACACTGCCATCTTGCGGCGGTATTCAAGATTGCTCAACAAATGAAGTCCCACTGAAAAGCGAATAAAGAATAAACATACAATACTTAAAAATATGGTAATTTAAATAAAATTATTGTCTTTTTCAATTTGGTAGAGTCAAAGTTATAAAAAAACAATGTCGATGTATCTGAACACACCAATAGGCAGACTCTGGACCACAAGAGAGCAACTTTTTTGATGACCAATTCGAGCAACACGCTTAAAAGTAACAGGAGTGAATTTTTGGAAAACATACATGCATACATTTTTAGCATACATGAAATATAGCCAACATATAACAACATATATTTAAAAAACAAATAACATAATAAATAAATGTGTAAACCTTGTTTGACAAGTGCCTAAAAAGTAAAACATGTTAATAAAAACAGCAACAGTTACTTTAAATAAAAAGCCAATAAATCAATCCTAAAAAAATCCACTTTGTTCAAATGCTGAAAAATGTGTAAATTAATTGATGTGTTATTGTAACTGAAATTACATTAAATTCTTGGACTTCTATTTTGAAAAGTATCTGCTGTATTTTTTCCCTTTTTTTACATACCTTTAATTTATATACCTATATATATATATATATATATATATATATATATATATATATATATATATATATATATATATATATATATATATATGTGTATATATATATATATATATATACATATGTATATATATATATATATATATATATATATATATATACATATATATATATATATATATATATATATATATATATATACATATATATATATATACACACATATATATATATATACACACACATATATATATATATATATATATATATATATATATATATATATATATATATATATATATATATATATATATATATATATATATATATGGTTTATATATATGGTGTATATATATATATATATATATGGTGTATATATATATATATATATGGTATATATATATATATATATATTTACACACATAGATAAAAAAAAACGCTTGAAAGATGCGGCTATTGGGAATCAACATTGTAGCCTTTAAAGCCTGCTAAAACAACTTCAAAACCCTCCACCAACGTTTTATATACACAATGCAAGTCTATATATAATGTAGTAACAGACACCTTCATAACAATATGTAATATGTTTATCACTTACCGTATTTTGATCATTTTAATCATTTACGCGACTGTTTTCTTCCGCGCGTTGATTTCTGTTTCCATGGCAGCGCACGTCTGACTTCTGACAATAAATGTTTGTTCCTACTTCCGGAAACAAACGCTAATGTGTGTTCTAATCAAGGCAGAATCGATAACAGACAACAAAGATGACGATTCACAACCTTATCTTTTTGAAGTTGACTGAGGATGAACTACTGCTTGTAGAAGGGTGTGACGTTGGAGCAGATGAAAGTCGAGAGTGAGGTGAAAGCGACGTCGCTGTCACTATGGAACTTGGAGCCAAGGTATGTCGACATAAATGGAGTGCTTACCCCAAATCAACAAGAAACGTCTCCGGCCAGCTGGACTAAACGAACAACTGTCCATTGAGTAAGTCACTATATCAATCAATCAATCAATGTTTATTTATATAGCCCTAAATCACAAGTGTCTCAAAGGGCTGCACAAGCCACAACAACATCCGCGGTACAGAGCCCACATACAGTCGATACATATATCGACCATGACCAGCATGTCATGCTTGTTAGTACAACTACAGTACATACGCTGTCTGGCTAGCTCAATTGTGTACAAATAAAACATGATATGTGGGAAAATACATGACAAATACTGTAATATGGTAGTTCATGTTTTTCAGTCGGTACAGATTCGTGTCTTATCACAGTGTTGTGCGTTACAAACTGTGGTAAATTATACCATGTACATTTTTCTTATATGATTGTGAACTGGCATGCATTTGTATTTGGTCACAGAGTCTTTTAGGGGATTATTCTATTAAGGAAATATGCCCTTAGATAGCTTCGGGTGCAGATGTCCATCACAGCTCGTCCAGAGAGCGGTGGCTTCTTGCTCCCAGGACAATTACTAGCGGTAGTGCCTGGAGAAGGTCTGCGCTCTCCGAATACTTTTCTAGTTAGGATATATTCTACACATAGGGTGAAATTATCAGAGTTATCAAAATTATCATAAGCCTGGCAAGGCTGTTTCACATTTTCTTACTGTTTATTCTTTGTGTGTGCGCATGTGTGCCATCAAATTGCCGTGCCGAGTAAATGTTTTAGCACAAAGCGAACAAGAATATGTTTTTGCACCTGTGTGTGTTCTCATGTGTGCGACCATACTTGCTTTGTAAATGAATCTGTTATTGCAAACTGAGCAACAAAAAGGTTTTTCGCCTGTGTGTATTCTCATGTGTTTTGCCATATTTGACTTAAAAGTGAAGGTTTTACTACAAAATGAACAACCAAAGGGTTTGTCTCCGGTGTGTGTTCTCATGTGTGACAGCATGGTTTCCTTTTGAGAGAACCTTTTACCACAAACCATACAACTAAAAGGTTTTTCTCCAGTGTGTGTTCTCATGTGTCTTGTCAAAGTGCACCTCTGAGAAAATATACGGCCACAAACCGAGCAACAGAAAGGTTTTTCGCCGGTGTGTGTTCGCATGTGTTTGGCCATATTGGACTTTTGAGAGAAACCTTCTCCGCAAACGGAACATTTAAAAGGTTTTTCCCCTGTGTGTGTTCTCATGTGTGTCTTCAAAGTACAACTCTGAGAAAATAAATGGCCACAAACTGAGCAACTAAAAGGTTTATCTACGGCGTGTGTTCTCTCGTGTGTTCTCATGTGTTTCACCATATTTCCCTTTTGAGAGAAATGTTCACCACAAACTAAGCAACTAAAAGGTTTTTCTCCCGTGTGTGTTCTCATGTGTCGAGACAAATCCCTCTGAAAAGTAAAGCTTTTGGCACAAACGGAGCAAGTCGAACGTTTTTTATCGGTCTTCTTTTTAGCGTGTTTGTTGTTAGTTTGAGTCCTCATATCACCTTTACAGTCTATATCGCCGCTCAAAAGTCCTTTGGTATTTTCCATGTCTTCAGCCTCACTATCTGATAGTGGAGCTAGGAGGCTGTCTGGTTGTGATCCTCCACAGTGGTCTCCATCGGCTTCTGTTGTCACATGTTGTAATGAGCTGCTGCTCGGAGGCTCTGTGCCTCTGTTCTTCTCACTTGGCCTGTGATGAAGCTGAGAGGACTCGGGTGCTTTGTCATCATGGCTTTCAGTCTTCGCGGAGACAACAGTCAGTGGAAACTCTGTGAGATCGGCCTCCTCCGGTTTGAGAAGACACTCCGAGTCGTGAGTGATCACCAATTCCTCCCCTTCCTCTTTAATGTCAAGGGGCTGTGGATCCTCCTGCCTCATAGTGGAGCTCCTATCCTGCGCCTGATAGGGACGTTCTTCTTGACAAACCATGAGCTGCTGCATGTCTGCAGGACAAAAAAACACACCTTTATTCATTTCCGTCTGATATTTCATGTAATTGCCAACCCCTGATCTACTGGACCATCATAAGGCGTGAGCTTTAGCATGCTGACATGCTCATATTTCACAATAAAACCAAATCGGCGAGCTCTGGTGGACAATTTGTCAAACGTTCATTCCAACT
Organism: Entelurus aequoreus; assembly: GCF_033978785.1. Lineage (NCBI taxonomy): Eukaryota > Metazoa > Chordata > Actinopteri > Syngnathiformes > Syngnathidae > Entelurus > Entelurus aequoreus. The sequence continues at coordinate 4,446,805 of NC_084747.1, forward strand.
AAATGGTTGCATGGAAGAAAGAGAACACGGATGTTTGTTCAAAACCTACGAGTACATTAAACATGAATGATCTTTCAAAAGTCTGTTACTGTTGGAATGCTGACGATTTACAACGTTTGAGAACATCTATGTCACAGTTAGTAGTTGGTTGTGTTTATTTTGAACATGCATACAAGATTATATTACGTGACCACATGTTTACAGTTTTGCAAATCAAAAGCAGGAAATTTTAATAAATATTTCATGGATAAAGGGTATGTATGTCGCAGTGACGTGCAGTCAGGGGAGGCAGGTGAGGCGGGGCCTCACGTGCCATCATGGAAAGAAAAAAAAATAATTAAATTGTTATATGTATCCAGTGATTATACTATAAAGTTATTTTCCATTTAACTTCACCAGTTTTAGATTATTTTTATTCAAAATCGCTGAATTTTCACATTAGCCGTTCAAATACTGAGAAGAGACTAGCGGTGAGTCACCAGCCAGTTGAGGCACGTCACTGAGTTGAGCCTCACCATGGATTGCGCAAGGACTCGGCTAACTGCTGGCCTGCTGTGCAGTGAGACCGTATTGCTATATTAATTATATTATACATTTCCATAGTTTAGTTAGCTGAGGTATATAATGTACAGTGTATTTTGTCAACAACTGTATGTGTGTAACGTATTTCTTGTGCTGAGCACTTGGTGAGGCTCGCAGTAACCCCGCCTCCTGGTGGTAGAGGGCGCTAGTGATCCCAGAGATCATTCTTGCGACTACTCGGCTGCAGAAGAAGTGACAACAAGCAGCAACAGTTAGCAGCGATCGTTTATTTTTTCCTCTTGCCTGGACTATTAACATGGAGGATTACATATCTAAAATAAAACCGTTTTCTAAACTGGACTTTCAATCGAAGCAGGAGGTAATACTTAAGGGAAGATCTCCATCGAGACAGAGAGACTTTTAAAACTGAAGAAAGATAAGGAAGACTTCTATAAACAAGTTATCGATGCTTTTGTTCAAAAGGAGCTGCGCATGGACTTAATTTATAAGTAAAGGTAAGACCATAATAATGTTTTTTTTAATTAAATGTGCTTTTTTGTGTGCTACAGTTTGTATGTGCAAAGTTAAAGTTAAGTTAAAGTACCAATGATTGTCACACACACACTAGGTGTGGTGAAATTTGTCCTCTGCATTTGACCCATCCCCTTGATCACCCACTGGGAGTTGAGGGGAGCAGTGGGCAGCAGCGGCACCGCGCCCGGGAATAATTTTTTGGTGATTTAACCCCCAATTCCAACCCTTGATGCTGAGTGCCAAGCAGGGAAGAATGCTGGTATGAGCTTTTAAACATAACCCGTTAACTGCTGCCAATCAAATGGTGAATAAGATACTCTTTAGGGTTCATATGTTTGTAAATCTGACTGTGATGAAGTCAGTGCCTCACCAGTCATGAACCTCACCGCACATCACTGATATGTTGGCAGCTAAAGATGAAGATCTTCATGTAAACATTTTAAAAAAATTCTACATTTAAATCATCTTTACTGTAATATTAGTCCCAACTTTGTTCTCAGAGTATTCTCGAAATCATTCATACTTTTCCCAATGAATAGCCTTCTGTATGTATTTGTCATCCACATTTCTCTTGTAGTTTTCGTTATACTGTATATTGTGAAAACTGTTAGGTGATCCCCAATGTCATTAATAAGCATCTTTGCCAACCCTCCCGTTTTTAGCGGGAGAATCCCGGTATTCAGCGCCTCTCCCGACAACCCCCCGGCAGAGATTTTCTCCCGACAAACTCCCGGTATTCAGCCGGAGCTGGAGGCCACGCCCCCTCCAGCTCAATGCGGACCTGAGACTGAGTGGGGACAGCCTGTTCTCACGTCCGCTTTCCCACAATATAAACAGCTTGCCTGCCCAATGACGTCATAACATCTAGGGCTTTTAGAGAGTAGAGTGCACAACTGCGCACACAACAAGGAGACGAAGCAGAAGAACGAGGAAATTACAGACATGGCGACGCCGTCGACGAGCAAGATGAAGAAATACGCTTGCAAGTTCCAAAACGAATGGAAACAAGAATTTCAGTTCATCCAGGACAGTTCGAAGGGGAAGGTGTATGTTGCCTGTAAATTTTGTAGAACAGACTTCTCCATTGAACACGGTGGCCGAAATGATATACTCATCATGAACGGAGAAGTTAAACAGGACAATACTGCCATCTAATGGATAGCCACCGGAACACTGAAATTCAAGTATTTCTTTTATTAATATGTAAATAAAATAAATATATATATATATAATATATATATATATATATATATATATATATATATATATATATATAGCTAGAATTCACTGAAAGTCAAGTATTTCATACATATATATATATATATATATATATATATATATATATATATATATATATATATATATATATATATATATATATATATATATATATATATATCAATCAATGTTTATTTATATAGCCCTGAATCACAAGTGTCTCAAAGGGCTGTACAAGCCACAATGACATCCTCGGTACAGAGCCCACATACGGGCAAGGAAAACTCACCCCAGTGGGACGTCAATGTGAATGACTATGAGAAACCCTGGAGAGGACCGCATATGTGGGTAACCCCCCCCCCCCCCCCCCTCTCTCTCTCTCTCTCTCTCTCTCTCTCTCTCTCTATATATATATATGAAATATATATATATATATATATATATATATATATATATATATATATATATATATATATATATATATATATATATGAAATATATAGGAAATACTCGAGTTGGTGAATTCTAGCTGTAAATAACCACGCCCCCCCCCCCCCCCCCCCCCCACCTCCCGATATTGGAGGTCTCAAGATTGGCAAGTATGTTAATAAGCGTATTGTTTGTTAGTCATTATTAAAAATATTATCAATGAACATGGTCTGTTATTCTGATCCCTGAGTTGAGAAAATATTGTAAACATACTTTCAACAGTTTGAGTCTTGCTAGAAGCTTCCAGTTGTCGTCGATGTCGCTCCTTCTCCTCTCTCGACCGAGATAGTTCCACCTCGTACGACGCTATCGTTCTTTCAAACAGCGCGAATATTTCATCGGCTGCCGCCATTAGTCGCTCCTTCACCAAGTCTTTCAACATAATTTGACCTTTTAGCGAATAAACCAAACGCACGTTTGAAGGTCCGCTAACGCTCGCCTTATTTTTAATTGTTTTACACTTCCGCTTTCTTCTTCTTCTTCTTCGTGGACTTAACAGCGGCTGGCATCGTCTGTGGTGCATTACCGCCTCCTCTGTTACTGCTGCGCCATTACATCCTCCACATTTTTTTAAAAATACTGTTTTGATTGATTGATTAAGACTTTTATTAGTAGATTGCACAGAACAGTACATATTCCGTACAATTGACCACTAAATTGTAACACCCGAATAAGTTTTTCAACATGTTTAAATCGGGGTCCACGTTAATCAATTCATGGTATAAATAGTCAGTTCATAGTTAACTTTTTAATGTTATCATCCAACATATCAATGTTATTGCATTGTAAGTCCAACGTCCACTTTGTTGTTAAAACCTCCTTCATTCCATCTGGCTTTTCTTCCCTAAAATTGCAGTTTACCCCTCTCGGCAATTCCATGAAGCTCTCTGCGTACTGTACGTGGGCTAATTGGAAGGTCACATGAATTTTGGAGCTCTGTAGCAACTGACTGTGCAGAAAGTCGGCGACCTCTTCGCACTATGCGCTTCAGCATCAGCTGACCCCTCTCTGTCAGTTTACGTGGCCTACCACTTGGGGGCTGAGTTGCTGTTGTTCCCAAGCTCTTCCATGTTCTTCTAATAAATGCTTTTTTATCCTGCTCTACCATGAGCTAATGTAACGAAATTTCGTTCTTATCTGTACTGTAAAGTTCAAATTTGAATGACAATAAAAAAGGAAGTCTAAGTCTAGTCTAAGTCTAACTGCGATGTGGCCCTCAATTAAAAAAAGTTTGACACCCCTGCACTAGTTGGTCTTTGAGTTTAACAAAATGCTTTTATCAGTCACTGTTTGTCAATGATTTTTGTAACGGTAATTTACCGGCGTTATCATTAAAACCGTGTTACAATAATTATGTGTAAGTTATCACACTTTAGTATGCTTAAAGTCCGTTGCTATAGTTATTAGCTATTGTGCTCAAGCTGTACTTTTTCTATCTGTGCAAGGACAAAAACTTTGTGTCTGAGGGGTGGCCTCAGCCGCAGATGTTATCTTTGTTTTAGCCCGCTAACAGCCAAGGACTTCAAGGACCTCAACGAAGATAAGACGACAGCACGCAGACGAAGCAGAGACAAGGCGAAATCACAAGGCCCCCAGCACATTCCGTCACGTATTGTGCGTACTGGAGCTGCTTTGCATGATATATGTGACCACTCCTTTTAGAGGCGGCCTCAGTGATGTTGACTGGGGAACTCCTGAATAAATAGAGGGACGCGGGAGCTGTACCTTAGAGCAGTGGTCCCCAACTACCGGGCCGCGGCACAAGAAACTAAAAAAAAAAAAAAAAAAATGTTTTTTTTAATTTTTTATTAAATCAACATAAAAAACACAAGATACACTTACAATTAGTGCACCAACCCAAAAAACCTCCCTCCCCCATTTACACTCATTCACACCCATTCGCACAAAAGGGTTGTTTCTTCCTGTTATTAATATTTCTGGTTCCTACATTATATATCAATATAGATCAATACAGTTTGCAGGGATACAGTCCGTAAGCACACATGATTGTATTTCTTTATGACAAAAAAAAAAAAAAAAAGTAGTCCGCAGCTACAAAAAGGTTGGGGACCACTGCCTTAGAGCGTAGGGTGAGACTGTGACTAAGTGTGCAGCTCCATGCGTTCTCCTCATGAGCTAAATTGAACTCTGTCTCTCCATGATTCCTAATTGCTTCTTGTCTGTTTAATAGATGTCATCAGTGTTTGAACCTGAAAAACCGTCAAATTTTTGGTACAGAAGTGATTCCCGATCCAAGTCGATTCTCGATTCCCATGCAGGAAAAAAAACACCCCTACAGATCAATAAGCACAGAACCCACGTATAATGTTGCAAAAATGACAGCACATGCACAAATATTTCTAGGTCAAAAAAGTGTATTTCACGTCATCAGATTTTGACAACAATGTCACATGAGCACCGCTAAATAGACAAAAAAAACCAGTCCTATACGGTTTATTTGAAATAATAAACTCTATCCCAGTTTGACGTTGTAATCCTATAAATTGTACATTTTTTGTCCACACACGATCAAAATGATTTCAGTCTGCACATAAATTTGACACCAAAATTAAGTGAACATTATACAGTATTGAAGTACAACAACAATGACGTTTAGCAACTAAGCTTCATTTTTTGGGGAATCTCCGATAGGTTACACCAGGGGTCGGCAACCCAATATGTTGAGAGCCATATTGGACCAAAGATACAAAAAAATAACCTGTCTTCTTCTAATGGATTTATTACAATCTTTGCGTGTTGGGTAACGTTTGCTGTGGTCTGGAACAACGTGGCACACAAACAACTATCAGAAATGCAGCCAATATTACATACAGATAATGTGTCATGAGACATGCAAATATAAAGTAAATACACAGAGGACGTGAGTAAAGGAAACTAAACGAGCTCAAATATACCTACAAACGAGGCATAATGATGCAATATGTACATACAGCTAGCCTATTTAGCATGTTAGCACCGATTAGCTTGCAGTCATGGATTGACAAAATATGCCTGGTAAGCACTCCAGCAATTCAATAAAATCAACAAAGCTCAGCTTTGTGCATTCACGCACAGCATAAAACGTTTGGTGGACAAAATGAGAAAAAGACGGAGTGGCGTAAAACACGTCTTTCTGTGGCAGCATCGGAGAAAGTTGTACATATAAACAAACTACGATGAGTTCAAGGATCGCTGAAATTAGTAGGACAAAACGGTGCTTGCCAAATAATCTCATCCGTGCACACACAAAAACAAAAACACAGACATGTTTTCGCGCCATCAGTGCGTTGATCGTAACATAACTGCATTGACGTTTAGCACCTTTTTACTCAATCAATCAATCAAAGTTTATTTATATAGCCCTAAATCACGAATGTCTCAAAGGGCTGCACAAGCCACAGGGATTTTTTAGAATTCAAAGTGCGCCCAAACATTAATTTCTCCTTCATGCTGAAACATTTGCAACATCTAATTAGCTCCGCACCGGACCCTCCCTCTGAGTTGCCGGAATGATACACTACATATGCTCTTACCAGACAAACAGTATGTGCAGCTAGATCGCAGAGATGTCTTAAAAATATATTTTAAATTTTACGATTTTTTTCTTCTGACACTTAAATATGCAAGTTACATTTAAAAAAAAATGCACCAATGAGTTGACTGATGAACATCATCACATAATTTATTCAGAAAATATAAAGAACGACAAATAAAGTACATTTACCATTAACCGCAACAGCTAATTGTAAAAAAAACAAACTCAACAACATTATGATTTGTACAATTTCAGAATGTGCTTGTTCTATTTTTAAACAAGGAAAACAATCTGAAGTTGTCTTTATTTTTAAGCTATCGTGCCGTGATTTTACCATTCCGGTCCCATTTGAGAGTAGATTTTTCTCCATGTGGCCCCTGGTCTAAAATGAGTTTGACACCCCTGGTCTAGCCTTACTAGGGACAGTTTTGATCGGCAAAAATGAAGATGATGGTTGCAATGCCGCACTTTATTTACAAAGGTTGGTGGAAATTGCGTGAATCGGCGAAGTCGCGACACGGCAAAACCCAGGAAGGTCTGTTCTATTCTCCATTGTGCATACGCATGTGTACATTCAAGCTTGTCTTATAATAATACCTTTTACCACAAAATGAACAGGGATACAGTTTTCCCGAGTGTGTTTTCATGTGTAATACCATGGGTGACTTTTGTGAGAATCTTTTACCACAGACTGAACAACTAAACGGCTTTTCCCCAGTGTGTTGCCTCGTGTGTGTTATGAAATTGGACTTTTGAGAGAATCTTTTGCCACAAACTGAACAACTAAAAGGCTTTTCCCCAGTGTGTTGCCTCATGTGTGTTATAAAATTGGACTTTTGAGGGAATCTTTTACCACAAATTGAACAAGAAAAGGGTTTTTCTCCGGTGTGTGTTCTCATGTGTCGCTTAAAAGTAGACCTGAAAGGAAACGTATGGCCACAAAATGAGCAAGAAAAAGGGTTTTCTGTGGTGTGTGTTTTTATGTGTCGATTTAAGTCCCTCTTTTGAGAAAAGGTTTCGGAACAAACAGAGCAAGTGAAACAGATCTTGTCCTTAGAGCATTCAGAGTGTTTTTTGTTAATGGGAGTCCTTATATCACCTTTGCAGGGTGTATCGTCGCTCAACAGTTCTTGGGTGTTGTCCCAGTCTTCATCCTCAGGATAGTGTGACGTTGTGTCGTCACTATCGGATAGTGGAGCTAAGAGGTTGTCTGCTTGTGGTCCTCGAGCAGCTTCAGTTGTCATGTGCTGTGAATTGTCGCTGCTTGAAGACTCCGCCCATCTGTTCTCGTCCCTCAGACTGTGATGAAGCTCTGAGGACTCGGGTGGTTCGCCTTGATCCTCATTTTTCACAGAGACACCAGTCAGTGGCAGCTTGGTGAGATCAACCTGGTTCGGCCCGAGAAAACACTCCCCTTCCTGAGTGATCCACAGTACCTGTTTTTCCTCTTTAATGTGGGGGGGCCGTGGCAGCGGGGGGCTTATTTCTTGATGACGAATCGGCTGCTGGAAGTCTGCCGGACAAACAACACACGCTTCAAATAAAATCACTGTCAGAATAATTGTATCTAAGTTATCACAAAACTTTGTGTTTCAATGAGTTTCCTCGCGAGCAGACAAAAGCTGTCTTTGATCTTACCAATCAAAAGACTTGTAAAATTCCACTGTGTAGGATGGGAAGCGACATGAAGGTGTCAGTTTCTTTGATGTATTGTAATTTACGGGAAGATTTTGTCTTGACCCGAGATCTACAAAGCGGAGAGGAAGCAGGACCTGACCCCCCCTCCAGGCACCTTTTCTTTGAACTGTTTTGTAACCAAAGGTGACGGCTGTTTACGACCCCCCCTTCCTTTAGAAACAGCTGTTGCCATGTAATCAGGGAAAGTCCAAATAAAAGAGGAGGCGTACAATCTTTCGTCAGAGCGTGGTGGAAGACTGTGCAAAGAGTACAGCCCAGACGTTTCTCCTCAATTGAGTTAAATTGAATTCTGTCTCTGTTTAATTCCTTGCTCCTTTATCTGTTTAATAGATGTCATCAGTGTTTGAACCTGACAATCAATTTCATGTTCTTCTGGCATTTTATGTAACTTTTGGAAAGTCTTTGTCTCAAGGTCCAACTAGATTGCCAAACCCTCATCTACTCAATCGTCATTAAACATTAGCTTCAGCATTCTGACATAATCATATTTCACAACAATACCAAAAATTGTCATTTCAATGCAATGGGCACATGGATGAATGAGGACAGGACATTTGGAATTAGGTTTGCAGCAATCAAATATTTTGTTAAACGGATTTTCTACTAAAAATCGGATAACAATTATAAGCAATTATAAATACACACAAAAAAAACCAAGACATTTAATAATGAACGACCTGTCAGTTTTAAATACGTTGCAACAAATACAAAACAAGTCCGGATGATTGTTCAATCACATCTCATAGGCCACGTCTTCTGTGTTGTTTTTATTGTCGGTGCTTTCAAATGTACACATTCAGGGTTTCACCTACATGTAATTGATTGTGGCGCACCGCCACGGCAAAATAATAGCCACCACAGCTTTAAAATTTGTTGTCAGGTTCAAACACTGATGACATCTTTTAAACAAGACAAGAAGCAAGGAATTAAACAGAGACATAATTAAATTTGGCTCAATTGAGGAGAGACGTCTGGACTGTACAGTCTAACCACGCAACTTTGTTTCAATGAGTTCCCAGCGAGAAGCAAAAACATGTCTTTGAACCTACCAAGAAGAAGGCTTGTAGAACTCCACTGTGTAGGGATGGAAAGCAACATGAAGTTGTTCTGTTTTCTTTCATGTATTGTAATCAACAGAAAGATATTGTCGTGACCCAAGAACTACAAAGCGGAGAGGAAGCATGGCCTGACTCCCCTCCGGGCACCGCTTTTTGAACTCTTTTACGAACCTCTTTTTGAACTCTTTTACAACCTCTTTTGAACTCTTTTACGAACCCCTTTTTGAATTCTTTTGCGACCTCTTTCTTGAACTTTTTTACGACCTCTTTTTTTAACCGACCTTTTCTTTTGAACTGTTTTGTAATCAAAGACGATGGCTGTTTACGACCCCGTGCCTTTGGAAGCAGCTGTTGCCATGTGGTCAGGGAAGGTCCAAATAAAAGAAGGAGGCGCGCAATCTTTTAGCAGAGCCTGCTGAGACACTGTATTAGGGTACACTGTACAAGGGTACAGTGTACAAGGGTACAGTGTCCATGCGTCTCTCCTCAAATTGAGCCAAATTGAATTCCGTCGCTGTTTAATTGGCAGAGCCTGCTGAGACACTGTACAAGGGTACAGTGTTCAAGGGTACAGTGTACAAGGGTACAGTGTCCATGCGTCTCTCCTCAAATTGAGCCAAATTGAATTCTGTCTCTGTTTAATTATTTGCTTCTTGTCTTGTTTAATAGATGTCATCAGTGTTTGAACCTGACACTAACAACAAAGACATAACGGTGCATGTCTACTTAAAAGGTGATTTATAAGGCATACTAAGTTATTATATAATACAAAATGTTAACGTTATCTAAACTATACAACAGAAACGTGGCCAGCAGGTAAACGTCCTAAATTGTTGTAACAGTCTTCCGGAAGAAGTGAGACGGGTTTTGAAGTTAGTGGGCGGCCGAGCTTGGAGTCGGCTCTCTAGGTTGCTTTGTTGGGTCTGCTCCTGTCTCTGGCCATGCTCCCCCCGCCCCAGCAGATGACCGTGTGGAACACCACAGAGGGCACTACAGTGTATGTTTTTGTTGTTTTACTTTTGTAGCTGTATGAAGAAATGGCTGGTTGCATCAGCTCTGCACCTTTAATGTCTTTAATGTCCTTTGGGTTCTTTGATGTTAACCCTCTAACACACATGTTTGTGTGCTATGGCTATGAGGTTTTTTCCTCTTTGGCCTCAGTCTGGACCCCCTCTCCACCAGCGTTGTTGACCTGTTTCTCACCTTTTTTTGTAAGGGACACCGGAAGTTGGCAGACCCTTCGGCGATCCTGTTCTGTCTCCCTGTAATGTTTGTCTGCTGTTGAATGGGATTGTGCTGAAAATCTTAATTTCCCCTCGGGGATTAATAAAAGTATTTCTTGATTCTGAAAGTTAGCAATGTTCAAATCTAGGCTGAAAAGCCTTTATTAAGCATATGACAACTGGCATTATTTAATCCACACTGTTTGATTTTAATTTTAATTATGATTGTGTTATGATATAAAATTATTTTTGATTATTTTCTCTTTCTATTTGCCTTCTAGTAATTTGCACTTTGAATTGTGTATGGACTGTGCTCTATAAATGCATTTGCCTTGGCTAGTTGGCTGGAGACAGGAAAACTAAATCTAAAAATGTCCCTTATTTAATACACATGTAATGTTTTAAGTAGAAACATAGTAAACATACCTTTAATGCCTAGCACCGTTTGAGTCTCCCTAACAGCTTCCAGTTGTTGTCGTTCCTTCTCTCTTGTTCGAGAAAGTTCCTTCTCGTACGACGCTACGGTTTTTTCAAACAGCGCGAATATTTCATCAGCTGCCGCCATCAGTCGCTCCTTCACCAACTCTTTCAACATTGTTGATAATGTCTTCCAGCGATTACACGAAAAGACGCGTTGCTAATGTCGTATTTGGATGTATATCGAGAGACAAACATGAACATTTCCGGCGCATTTACATGACGTCACCATTGCGACGAACGCTTCTTCAAAACTGTGTCCTTCTGCAAAAAAAAAAAAAAACATAGGCCACAAATAATTATTAAATATATATTTACACGATTACTTAAATGTTATTGTGTTACGTCCCTGAAATGAGGCGCAATATTCACAAAAATTATGATATGCTTCAGTGGAATGAGGAAAACGAGCGTTCCCTTCAGTATGTGGGCGTAGACAAAAGCAATCGATCACAAACCAGTGGATCAAAATCGTTACAAAATGACATAATTTCACATTTGCATGCAGAATTACATCATGAAAATGAAATAAACAGCATAAATACCCTTCAACATTTCACTTTTTAAACCCTGATACACTTTAACTGTCAAATATTTGTGGAAAAGTTGCTCTTAAAAGGGTCATCATTTACTCTGGACTGGATGATCTATTTCCTTCTCATTTGAACACATTTGCAAATGTAATATTTGCACATGTACTAAGTCTTAACTTTAACCCGTTACTGTTGAATAATTATAATTGGACGTAGCCCTTGTGTGGTGTTCGGGTCTGTGGAACCCGTTTTCATTTTTCATTAAAAGAAAAATGATACAATTAATTAATTTTTCAAACTGAGACTCACTGACTTTGGCTCATTTTCTGTGAAGAACATATATCAGAATACATATTTAATGACCACACATCATACACCCCCCTACACATTTCTATTACATATAAGATGTCCGGGTCCACTGAACCCAGGGCTAATAAAAGTGTGGAAATTGATGTTCTGTGTACCACACACACACACACACACAGCAGGCCTAGACAGGAGGAGGACAGAGTGTAGGTACACATAACATCAGAGGGTCAAATGTGCGAGAAAATGAGAGCAGACAGTGTTGACAAACAATGTTGCAACCTTGTCTAGGAACCGCAGGTGCAGAAACACAAAAGAAGAATCCCTGTGGGATGCAGAAACTGGCAGAGAAATTTTACGTGCAACCTATAGCAGATGTTTATTGGGATAAGGTAAACATCTGTTCAGTATTTTAACATATAAGTGTTTGATTGTGAGGCATTGAAAGCCACAAAATGCAACAGGTCCATCAGACCCACAAACGCTGGCTGAGTAACAACAATATGAACATTACACAAGGGTTAGTTAGTTAGTTAATAAGTAAATGTGGTATTAAATATGTTAATTGAATGTAAAAGTACATTTGATTATTTAATCATGTAATTATTTAATATTTTAATTCATTATTGATTTAATAATTTCCTTATTAATCGATTATTTCACGATTTAATTAATTATTTCATGATTTAATTAATTATCCAGTGAGCACTTCTTGAATGTTGTTACTCCCTCCGAGGTCTTGATCGAGGCTCGAGTCGTTCGTTTTGCTCACAAACATTTATTTCAGCCACCTCTTCTTCACGTTGCCAACAATGCCAACTATAATGCCATCAGAACTAATAAAATAAGCAAACAGAACTTACAATTAGTCTGACATCCAAAAAAAAAAAAAAAGAAAACACATTGATTTCACATACATTATCAGAAAGATTCATACCTCATTGGCCTCATAAACTCCAAGGGAATAAAGTTTATTTTCAATCCGAGACGCCATTAACGTCTTCCACCTCAAACACTTGTTTTCTCATGCACATATTAATTGTCCCCCCCAACCAAACCGGAACAAAAATGATATTCCCCTCTCAATTTACATGGGTTTGTAACAAAAATAAAGTTAACATAAACTTGCACGAATTAACCCAAGGAAATACCTTTTTAATCACATTATGTGTAAAATATGAACTTATATTTATGCGTTGCGGGAAGAGCTGGACGAAGTAGCTGGGGAGAGGGAAGTCTCGGCTTCCCTGCTTAGGCTGCTGCCCCTGCGACCCGACCTCGGATAAGTGATAGAAGATGGATGGATTTATGCATTGTATTTATTCATCCTCACCAACTATGAAATTATATAACGAATATACATGCCGCTTCTGTCAGCAGCTAAACATGTATTTAATCTTGTCAAACTCACGCATCAAAGACAGCAATGAGAAATCTAGTCCAATGATTGCTTTGGTCTGAAACCTAGATCTTTTTCTGGAGATTGTGGCAGGTATTTTAGACTTTGCTTATATTTGTGAAAGCAAGACCTGCTGACTCAGCGCATGTAACAGCTAAAGTAGAGGACTCTATTGAAGTTGCATTTAATTCCAATTTAAAATAAATGACACATTTAAGTAATTATTTCAATATTTATTTATTTCTGATTCGACCCGCCATATACTAACAAACACACACAAATGCACCTTTGTAAACATCGCACACACAGGACCTCAGGCAAATAGCCAACATAAACAAAAACATGACATACTTGTATAGTACGGGGTGGCGTGGCTCAGAGATTATTATTATTAGGGCTGTCAAACGATTACAATATTTAATCGTGATTAATCGCATTGTTCGGAGTTAACTTAAAATGAATGACAATATCGCAGATAAGATTTTTTCATCATTAATAAGTGTACCCTAGACAGATCATTTTCAAGTTTTAATACCATATAATACTAATCGTTTGCTTTAATGAAAAGTGTTTTAAAAATTATGCTTTTTTAAAACTGCTCAAAACAAAAAAGAACAAACCCGCTTTGAATGAACATTTTAAAAAATACCTGTGTCTTGCCAGATTTTGTATTTTGTTGGAATACAGAAATGTTATTCCCATAGAAGCACTTGCAGTCAGAGGAGGAGCTACACTTCCACACGTTAGTAACACACAATGTGGGTTGTTATGATCATGCTTTGATTGTCAAATATGTTTTATAATGTCATTTGTGATATTTATACCTGAATAAATGCTTCTGATATTCAGTACATTACATGTTGTACAAGTAAATGGTCTTCATATTGCAGCATGGCAATTATTTAACCTCCTTTATTTATTATTAACAAGTAATATTCAGCCTACTAATCATTCTGTATTTCAGAACCCGACCAGATCATGTTGTAAAATAGTTCACACAATATTTCGGCCAGCCAGAAGCTGATATTTCGATAATGTAGCATTTTCTTTGTCCATCTCAGCTCACTATTTTCCCGCTTGTGGCTCATCACTAACTAGTGAACTGCAGCCAAGTTCCCCCCGCTACGGCACAGCCCCAGGGTCAGAAAGGATGCGTGTGCATTAATCGGCCGTTGAACATATTAGTGCAGTTCTTGAAATGTATAGTTAACTTTGACAGCCCTAATTATTATTACAGTAGTGACCATCTTTTGATTACAGAAAACCAGGATGAAATCCTGGCTATGAGATGCTCCAAAAATACAAAGATATCATTTCCAATGCAGTTAAAGTACTCCAATGAGTTAATCTGAGGCTGAGTTGATTTGAAACTGTTAAATGTTGCACTTTTTATATGTAGAAGAAAAGTTTTGTCATTTTATTTAATCTGAGCAACAACTTGAGGCAGTTTAATGTTGATTAACGTGGACCCCGACTTAAACAAGTTGAAAAACTTATTGGGGTGTTACCATTTAGTGGTCAATTGTACGGAATATGTACTGTACTGTGCAATCTTCTAATAAAAGTCTCAATCAATCAATCAAAAAAAGCACTTTATATGTAGAAAGGTTTTGTTAAGAAACCATTCTGAGCCTTATCTTATTTAGTTTTTATTTTATATACCGTATGTTGACCACATGAACCCTGGCAATGGACCCTGTGTGTATATGTATGTTATTGTTATGCTTAGCATTCATGAGTGCCTGCTGTTGCACTGATCAGTCTAGTGGTGGCTCACATCCATCACACACAGAGCTATTTCTATTTTTGGGCAGAATTATTATAGTGTTCCCAATGTTAAAAGGATAAAGCCATTGTTTACAAATTTGGTAAATAAATAACCAAAAAATTTATATTTTGTTGTTTTCTTACTGTACTGAAAATGAACCGAACCGTGACCTCTAAACCGAGGTACGTACCGAACCGAAATTTTTGTGTACCGTTACACCCTTAGTATCTATAGCCAAATAAAAAAATTCAGAGTTTACCTAAACAGTTTTACCATGCCTAAAATAATATCACTTTAATCAGTTTCAATGGTGAAATAATTACTTTAAAACCTCTAATATAAGACTGTATAGACCCTCTCCATCAAAGAAGAGGATGTACACCGGCAGTTCTTGAAGCTGAATACGCGGAAGGCCCCCGGGCCGGATGGTGTCTCCCCCTCCACTCTCAGACACTGTGCGGACCAGCTGGCTCCTGTCTTCACTGACATTTTTAACACCTCTCTGGAGCTATGCCGCGTGCCGTCCTGCTTTAAGACCTCTACCATTGTCCCTGTCCCCAAGAAAGCACGGATCACAGGACTAAATGACTACAGGCCGGTCGCGCTGACGTCTGTGGTCATGAAGTCCTTTGAGCGCTTGGTCCTGCCCCACCTCAAGGACATCACCGCCCTCCTCCTGGACCCACTGCAGTTCGCCTACAGAGCCAACAGGTCTGTGGATGATGCAGTGAACCTGGCCCTCCACTTCATCCTGGAGCATCTGGACTCCCCAGGAACCTACGCTAGGATCCTGTTTGTGGACTTCAGCTCTGCCTTCAACACCATCCTCCCTGGACTGCTACGAGACATGCTCTACCGGCTCAGCGTGCCCGACTCCCTCTGCAGTTGGATTAATGACTTCCTGACAGACCGAAGACAGCACGTACGGCCGGGGAAGATTGTCTCGGACAGTCGAACCACAAACACAGGTACTCCTCAGGGCTGTGTACTCTCCCCCTGGCTCTTCTCCCTGTATACAAACTGCTGCACCTCCAGTCACCAATCCGTAAAACTGCTCAAGTTTGCGGATGACACCACCCTCATCGGGCTCATCTCGAATGGCGATGAGTCCGCCTACAGGAGAGAGGTGGGCCGGCTGACGTCCTGGTGCAGCCTCAACAACCTGGAGCTGAACGCCCAGAAAACAGTGGAGATGATCATGGACTTCAGGAAAGTCACAGCCCCAAAATCCCCCCTCACCCTGATTGACTCTCCCACCCCCGTCCCCATTGTGGACTCCTTCCGTTTCTTGGGCACCACCATCACCCAGGACCTCAAGTGGGAGCTGACCATCAGCTCCCTCATCAAGAAGGCCCAGCAGAGGATGTACTTCCTGCGGCAGCTGAGGAAACTTAAGGTGCCGACCGAGATGCTGGTGCAGTTTTACTCAGCCATCATAGAGTCCATCCTGACCTCCTCCATCACAGTGTGGTTCCCCGGCGCCACAGTCCAGGATAAGAATAGACTGCAGCGCATCGTACGTGCTGCGGAGAAGGTGATTGGCTGCAAGCTCCCATCCCTCCAGGACTTGTTCTCCTCCAGGACCAGGAGGCGTGTGGGTCGGATCACAGCTGACTCTTCTCACCCTGGACACACGCTATTCTCCCCTCTCCCCTCAGGCAGGAGACTACGCTCCATCCAGACCCACACCTCCCGCCACCTGAACAGTTTTTTCCCCTCGGCCATCAGGCAAATGAACAATAACTCCTAACAGTAGCTCATTGAATTCCTTCTAAGTCTATCTGATAGCTCAGTCACAGCTCTTTTTATTACCAAATATGTGTTATATGTTTTTATGTCGCACGTTTGCACCAAGAAAAATTCCTAGTTTGTGAACCCGTTCTCAAACAATGGCAATAAAACTATTCTGATTCTGATTCTAATGAAATATTGATAGAATTTTTTACAGGCCGATTTTTCATATCCGAATATGGATTTATGTAGCTAATGTTCTTAGCTGCACAATAAGATGGGGGAATCTAGCATACACACATCTTGAAGATCATCATTTTTGAGGTGACTTCTCACATGTAAAATGTTTACTCTCCATCGTGTGTCCGCATGTGTGCTGTCCAATTGTCGCGCAGAGTGAATGTTTTGGCACAAAGTGAACAGGAATACGTTGTTCCTCCTGCATGCGCTCTCATGTGTTTTACCATGTTCGACTTTCGAGAGAATCGTTGACCGCAAACCGAGCACCTGAAAGCTTTTTCTCCCGTGTGCGTCCACATGTGCGATTCCATACGTACCTTTTGAGAGAATCCCTTACCACAGACGGAGCAACTGAAAGCTTTCCCTCCCGCGTGTGTCCGCATGTGCGCCATTAGAGTGTCCTGCCGAGTGAACGTTTTGCCACAGATTGAACATGAACATGTTTTTTCTCCTGTGTGTGTTTGCATGTGTTTGACCATATTTGCCTTTATGGAGAATCTTTCGCCGCAAGCTGAACAACCAAAAGGTTTTTCCCTGGTGTGCGTTCTCACGTGTGTCAACAAGTTTGTCCTTTGGGAGAATGTCTGGCCGCAAGCCAAACAACGAAAAGGCATCTCTCCCGTGTGTGTTCTCATGTGTGAAGCAACCTGAGACTGTTGACGGAATCTTTGACCACAAACTGAACAACAAAAGGGTTTTTCGCCGGTGTGTGTCAGCATGTGTCGATTTAAATGACCCTTATTAGAAAAGCTTTTCTCACAAACTGTACAAGTCCAATGTTTTTCATCCGTCTTTTTGTCTTTTGAGTCACCTTCACAGTCTGTATCACTGCTCCAGGGTCTTTGGGTGTCATCCTCAGGAGAGTGTGCTGCTGTGTCTTTCCAGTCTGATAGTGGAGCTAAAAGGTTGTCTGCTCGTAATTCCTCTTTATGGTCTTCAGTCTTCACAGAGACAACAGTCAGTGGCAACTTGGTGAGATCAGCCTCCTTCAGCCCTAGAAGACCCTCACCCCCCCGAGTCATCCAGAGTTCATCCTCCTCCTCTTTAATGTGAGAGGGCCGTGGGTCCTGCTCCAAAGTGCCCCACAGGTGGGGAGTATGTTCTTCTTGATGACTAATGAGCTGCTGGACGTCTGCGGGACAAATGCACAAATACAGACTTCAATCATGACCACTTACATTTTTTTCTACCCTCCACTGTAATATCTTGGAAACTATTCGTCTCAATGCCAACCACAGGGTGTGTTCACACTTGTTATATTTGTTTTTCTGTAGAGCCACAGAAAATAAAGCCATACGATGATATGAAACCTGGAAGAGACCCTTATACGCAAATTACACAGTGTGTGTTGGGCTCTATTTTGAGTGAAGAGGTACATTTAATTAATGACAGGGAGCTTCATGTAAAAAAATGTTGCAAACACATTCCTCTTGTGGATGTACTACCAGTCTGTGGTTGCCAGTGTTCTGTACTACATCGTAGTGTGCTGGGGGGAAGACTGGAGAAACTGATAAGGCGGGCCGGTTCTACGTTTGGAATAAAACTGGACTCACTGGTGACGGTGGCAGAGAAGAGGACTGTGGAAAAACTAGTGAGCATCCTCGATGATGCCAGTCACCCTCTGCATACCGTTATCAGTAGCCAGAGGAGCCTGTTCAGTGCTAAACTGCTGCATCCCAAGTGCAGGACTAATAGACTAAAAAAATCCTTTGTCCCACACGCCATTAGACTGTACAACTCCTCTCTGGGGGCGAGGGGGGGTACTAGGATGACAGGGGATCCAAAACAATAACAGTGCAATACTTTTTCATAACATGGTCACTACTGCCTAGTTTCTCTTGTTATATTCTTATTTTACTGTTATATTTGTATTCTTATTGTTGCTTTTTGTTTGTATTCTTATTGTAATATTGTTCTATTTTGTTTCCATTTATACCCCCATTATTTACTTTTTAAATTCGATCTCAATTCTGTACACTGCTGCTGGAATTTTAATTTTCCTGAGGGAACTCTCCTGAAGGAATCAATAAAGTACTATCTATCTATCTATCTATCTATCTATCCATCTATCTACATATTACGGTTGTCTGTTCAACATCTTCCCGCTTGAAGCCAAACCACCGCCAGACGATGGACCCCGTGCTGTTTTTCTTGGGAATTCATTCTTCTTCCTTCATTTGTTACCAGATTGGCACCTTCTTTCTCTCGTATTACCACCCGCACCTCTCCGCTAGCATCACAGCTAACTTTACCCGTGCCGCTACCGCTCTGCTCTGCGAGAGCGTACGACGTTGCACGCGCGACAGTATGTGGCGTATGTAAGAAGGTGCGCTTTTTTTTATGTCTCTGTGAGAAGGAGAGACAAGAAAGAGCGAGAAAAAACCTGTAGTGTAATGCCCGCAGCTAAAATCAACTGCGTGAGAACGTATGCTGCTGCTAGGATCCTGATGAGAGTGCGGAAATATGACCATATCACACCAACTCTCAAATCCCTTCACTGGCTTCCTGTTCCACTCAGGATTGAATTCAAAGTCTCCCTACTAACCCACCAGTGCTTCCATGGAAATGCCCCCCTCTACCTCAAAGAACTACTCACCCCCAAATCCTCCACACGACACCTCCGCTCCGGACAGGCTAACCTCCTCCAACCTCAGAGGACAAAGCTACGAACAATGGGACACCGGGCTTTCTGCTCCGCCGCTCCCAGTCTGTGGAACGCTCTCCCTGACCCCCTGAGGGCACCACAGACTGCGGATGCTTTTAAAAAAGGCTTAAAAACCCTTCTTTATTAAAAAAAAAGCCTCTTTTTTTTTTTTTTTAGATATATGCATACTAGTTTTAGCTATTTGGCTGTTCTGGTTTTTATTTGTATCAACTTTTTATTATCTTTTTATTTTTTTCATTTTTTAATACACTGTAGCACTTTGAGGTTGTTTACTCAATGTAAAGTGCTTTTTACAAATAATATATATTATTATTATTATTGTATACTCGAATATCACGATATAGTCATTTTCTATATCGCACAGAGACAAACCCGAGATATATCGAGTATATTCGATATATCGCCCAGCCGTACTTCAAGGTACTCAAAGCGCTTTGACACTATTTCCACATTCACACGCACATTCACACACTGACGGCAGGAGCTGCCATGCAAGGCCCTAACCACGACCCATCAGGAGCAAGGGTGAAGTGTCTTGCTCAAGGACACAACAGAGGTGACGAGGTTGGTAGAAGATGGGGACCGAACCAGGAACCCTCAGGTTGCTGGCACGGCCACTCTCCCAACCGTGCCACGCCGTCCCCTGATGGCAAACTTGGTTTCAAAGCGAGTCTCAAAACTTGAGGGGGGTTTTGTCCAATCATTTAGGAAATCCTCTGGCCATACTCTGATTGGTCAAAAGCCCCTCACGTGACTACAGGGTAGTATTTTGAGACCAACTTCGAAACCGAGTTGGCCTTCAGAGTGGCGACCTCTGGTGGACAAATTGTTGAATGACATTTTCAATGCAAGAACGAGGACATGACAGGAACGTTAAAGGCCTACTGAAAGCCACTACTACCGACCACGCAGTCTGATAGTTTATATATCAATGATGAAATCTTAACATTATAACACATGCCAATACGGCCGGGTTAACTTATAAAGTGACATTTAAAATTTGCCGCTAAACTTCCGGTTCGAAACGCCTCTGAGGATGCCGTATGCGCGTGACGTAACCCGGGGAACACGGATATGCCTTCCACATTGAAGCCAATACGAAAAAGCTCTGTTTTCATTTCATAATTCCACAGTATTCTGGACATCTGTGTTCGTGAATCTGTTGCAAACATGTTCATTGCATTATGGAGAAGGAAGCTGAGCAAGCAAAGAAGAAAGTTGTCGGTGCGAAATGGACGTATTTTTCGAACGTAGTCAGCAACAACAGTACACAGCCGGCGCTTCTTTGTTTACATTCCCGAAAGATGCAGTCAAGATGGAAGAACTCGGATAACAGAGCCTCTAACCAGGAGGACTTTTGACTTCGATACACAGACGCCTGTAGAGAACTGGGACAACACAGACTCTTACCAGGATTACTTTGATTTGGATGACAAAGACGCAGACGTGCTACTGTGAGTATGCAGCTTTGGCTTCTAAACATTTGATCGCTTGACCGTATGTGCGCAACTTTTTTTTGCGTATGTACGTAACTTTTATAAAATATATAAGCTTTATGAACCTTGGGTTAGGTGAACGGTCTTTTGGGCTGAGTGATTGTGTGTGTTGATCAGGTGTTTGAATTGTATTGGCGTGTTCTATGGAGCTAGGAGCTAGCAGAGGAGCTAGGAGCTAGCATAACAAACACGCAGGTGTTATTATGCAGGATTAATTTGTGGCATATTAAATATAAGCCTGGTTGTGTTGTGGCTAATAGAGTATATATATGTCTTGTGTTTATTTACTGTTGTAGTCATTCCCAGCTGAATATCAGGTACCGTGAGTATGCAGCCTTGGCTGCTAAACATTCGATAACTTGACCGTATGTGCGCGTCACGTACGTAACTTTTTAAAAATATATAAGCTTTATGAACCTTGGGTTAGGTAAACGGTCTTTTGGGCTGAGTGATTGTGTGTGTTGATCAGGTGTTTGAATTGTATTGGCGTGTTCTATGGAGCTAGGAGCTAGCAGAGGAGCTAGGAGCTAGCATAACAAACACGCAGGTGTTTTTATGCAGGATTAATTTGTGGCATATTAAATATAAGCCTGGTTGTGTTGTGGCTAATAGAGTATATATATGTCTTGTGTTTATTTACTGTTGTAGTCATTCCCAGCTGAATATCAGGTCACCCCCGGCTCTCACAGCATCTTCCCTATCTGAATCGCTTCAACTCCCCACTAGTCCTTCACTTGCACTTTACTCATCCACAAATCTTTCATCCTCGCTCAAATTAATGGGGAAATTGTCGCTTTCTCGGTCCGAATCTCTCTCACTTCATGCGGCCATCATTGTAAACAATAGGGAACTTTGCGTATATGTTCAACTGACTACGTCACGCTACTTCCGGTAGGGGCAAGCCTTTTTTTTTATCAGATACCAAAAGTTGCAATCTTTATCGTCGTTGTTCTATACTAAATCCTTTCAGCAAAAATATGGCAATATCGCGAAATGATCAAGTATGACACATAGAATAGATCTGCTATCCCCGTTTAAATAAAAAAAAATCATTTCAGTAGGCCTTTAAGAACATTCGGAACGTAGACATATATTGCATGATTACGTAGGGCACATTTATAATGTAATATTATAGTTACTTAAACGTGTTACTGTTGGATTATGTGCATTTTAACCGCTGATGGTCAACATCAACAAGGGAATAACATGACGCAGTGGTACAGCGCCACCTATAACGCTTATAATCGCATTTTACCCACACAAATGTATTTTTGAATTCACATGTTAAAATTAAAATGATAGTAAATTGACCTTTAGTTTGCAGCACAATCTGGCTCTTGCTAACATCTTCCAGTTGTTCTCGACGTCGCTCCTTTTCCTCTCTTGTTCTCGAAATGTCCTCCTCGTATGACGCTATCGCTCTTTCAAACAGCGCAAATATTTCATCGGCTGCCGCCATTAGTCGCTCCTTCACCAACTCTTTCAACATTTTGATGATTTATTTGGGCTGAACACGCTTGAAGCGAGTATAGCGTTTTTTCTTCCGCTTTTTTTCTTCTTCGATTGCGTTTTTTCCGGAACTAACATTCATGACGTCGCGCTGTTGACACCTACTGGTGATATTGAAGACTGCGCACAATAACTGTAGATCAGGGGTGTCCAAACTTTTCCCACTGAGGGCCACATTCTGAAAAATCAAAGCAAGCGGGGGCCATTTTGATATTTTTTATTTCAAAAACCAATACAATATATGTATAAAAATATATACATTTAGGCCTCCACTCAGGCTTGATCCCGGGGACCCCAAAGGGTTTTGGTCAAAAAAAATATTAAAAATGTGTCATTATTCAGTATTATTATTATTCAAGTTTTAAATCTCTAGATCAGGGGTTGCCAACCTTTTTGAAAGCAAGAGCTACTTCTTGGGTAGTGATTAATGCGAAGAGCTACCAGTTTGATACACACTTAAATAAATTGCCAGAAATAGCCAATTTGCTCAATTTACCTTTAACTCTATGTTATTATTAATAATTAATGATATTTATCTTTGTGGAAACACTGATCATCTTAATGATTTCTCACAATAAATATATATAGAAACAGATAAATATCAATATGCAACACTATATTTTTATATTTTCTCTAAGTGCACATTTTTCAAATTGAACATTTTCAAATGATCACTTCTAAAACAGTCTTGTGAAATCACAATATCCCATTTTAACTAGCTAGCCACTAACATTTTTTAACAAATCATGAATTACTTTGCACCATGTTTGTACAAATAATAACTCATGTAAAATACAAAAGTCAACTCTCAAATTTTTTTTATAAATCATGTCACACTTTGAACTGGACACCAAATCTGTCAGCTGTTTCTTTGTCAGTTAGTGAAGACCAAGTCTTTAAAATATTTTCTTGGATTTTCAAATTCTATTTGAGTTTTGTCTCTCTTAGAATTAAAAATGTCGAGCAAAGCGAGACCAGCTTGCTAGTAAATAAATACAATTTAAAAAATAGAGGCAGCTCACTGGTAAGTGCTGCTATTTGAGGTATTTTTAGAACAGGCCAGCGGGCTACTCATCTGGTCCTTACGGGCTACCTGGTGCCCGCGGGCACCGCGTTGGCGACCCCTGCTCTAGATCAACATTAGGTCTATCTGTCAATATAACGCTTTTAAATATATAAGTTGTATGCTCTTGTTGTCAAAGAAAACCCTGTTTTTTTTTAATGGAAAAAATACAAAATATGCAATATTTTCACACAATAACATTTTTAAGTGGAATATTTGAGATTATATAACAATTGGAGCCTTAAAAAGGTCAATAACTCATAACAACATTGATTTTAATTCATTATTATTTTTTGAGCAATGACACTTCAAAACAAATCACACTAAAATTATTGGGGATCCAAATAATTATAGTGTTAAAAAATGAATTATATATTTTTTTTACTGTTTACTTTTAACACAATAATCTCGAGATCAACTTCAGATCTATCCGTCAATTATACGTTTTATTGTTGTTTATGTTTTTCCTTTGTTCGTTTTAGGCCCTTCTTTATATAAAACAGCTCAGTTTTTCATATGGCAAACACAAAATATGCAACATTTTCCCCTAAAATATCTCAGATGTGACGTAATTGGAGCTTTGAATAGGTCAATAATTCATAACGACATTGAAGAAAGAAACAGCCTGCATGGCAGCTTTGTATTATTAGAGTATACATTGCGACATTTTTTTGTTACATTTCACCTGTTTGCTCTTTTATACCACTTATCGTGTTTTTAATTGTTTTCAATCGTATTTTTAAAATGTGTCGTGGGGCCGTTAAAAAATGACCTGCAGGCCACAAATGGCCCCCGGGCCGCACTTTGGACACCCCTGCTGTAGAACAAGGAAATGCTCCGAGTCTGGAGGGTCAAATGGGATAAATTAAATAATTTTTTAAATAATTACACAAAAATAACAATAAACTATTATGATTGGAATTGAACGCATAAATGCGTTTTCAAATTTGTAAGTAATCTGTTTAGTGTAACGGTGCATTGAGTTATTCAATGGTTTATCGTTATCATTTCAAACCAAAGCAAATCATTGGACTAGATTCCTGTTAACCCCGCCCACTGACTTTGATTGGCTGAGTTTGACAGATAAAACCAATCCATGAAGTGCTGCCACACAGGTTCATGAAATAATGAAATAAATCATTTAAAAATAGTGAAAATTTTGATTATGAAATAATTAAATTATTCATTTTTCGTTTTTATTTATCTCCTTCATTGATGTGCATCTTTGATCGATAGACAATTATACCACAATTATTCAATTATACAGTTACACACCAATGCCTGAGAAGGAGCAGGATGAAGAAAAATCTTATATTTTCCTGCCCTCTTCAACATAATACGTAGACTTACTTAATGATATCATATAAACCAACAATTACATCCAAATATAACGAAAACAAACAAAAAAACACAACAAGTGCAAAACTTCATGAAGTACAAACCGAACAAAAAAAACCCAAAAGAAGTAATATACACCTCACGGGATGATACAAAACAAATACAAAACCAGGCAAAAAAATAAGTAAAATAATAAATATGAAGCAAAATGTAAACACTTATGGCTGTCCATATGATTTTATTGTTCTGTCTTTATATATATTTTTCAATTGGAATACAGTATATTTTTTACAATCTTTTATCTCATTGTAAAGATAATTCCATAGTTTAACCCCCACCACTGATATACACATTTGTTTTGAAGTTGTCCTTGAATACTGATGTTGGAAATGACCTTTTCTTCTATGCTCTTCATTCTCAGAAGTGATGACAAACATTTTTTGTAAATTTGCTGGTAATGTTTTACTTTTAGCCTTAAACATGACACATAATGTCTGTAACTTGACTAGCTCCTGTAATTTCAATAAACCCGAATTAATAAATAATATGTTAGTGTTCTAAGTAATCTACTTTATGAATAATCCTTATAGCTCTTTTCTGTAGTTGATACAATTCGATAATTAAATACTGAAATATTACAGTATTACATACCGTTATCAAACATGCTTTTACATTAAATAAATTAATGACACAGGTATTTTATTCCAATTAATTATATTAGCATACTTAGGTTATTATTCAAAGATGTGTTTTTCTTTATTTTTGTTCCGTTTGTTATTCCATACTATTCTTTAAAACCGCCCGAATGGTTCTTCAGTTGCCCAAATAAGTTGCTCCTATCACCAAACCTTTGAACATTCTGATATTGTATTTAAGAGAGTACACCAACACACACCAAGTGCAAACGTAACCACATGATGTCCCTTTATGTAACTTGTTAAACGGGTCTAAAACAAATAAATCATAACCATAACCAATTTAGACATTTTCTCTCCTTCTTCTCTTGGTTTAATGGCTGGTTGTAGCCATTGTACTGCATTACTTGTATTGTTATTGATGCTAAACTTTAAAACAACGCACAAATCCATTCCACGTGGAAGTTTCCTAAAGAAAACTGCTCATTTGCAAGTATATGGTGAATTGAAAAAGTAAATTCATCCTCAACAGACATGTTTATTTTCTTACAAGTTCACACAGACATTGACTAAGTGGTCTTTTGAACTATCTTATTTTACCACAGGTGGGAACATGCATTTTCACTCTGCTATTACCAGCTGCAGGATGCATTATGTCAATACTTCCAAAGACTGGCTGGTTGGCAGTTGGTTGAGATTGTTACTGTAACGGATGACAAGTAGCTTAGCTGTGTGCTAAAATGTTAAACGGATGACGTGCAAGTTTGAGCGTAGCTAAATGACTAATTTGGCTGGCAAAATGACATTGATTGGCCAGAATGTGCAGGAAAGTAGACAGGACGGACATCAAGTGTGAAGATTTGTTGATTGAACAGAACTTGACGCAATCTCAACCACATGGAAGGTCCCGAAGGGTCTATTTGAATTCTCCGTGGTGTGTCCGCGTGTGTGCTTTCAAACTTGCCTTATAATAATAACTTCTACCGCAAACTGAACAGGGATATTGTTTTCCTGAGTGTGTTTTCATGTGTGATACCATAGGTGACCTTTGCGAGAACTTTTTACTGCAAACTGGGCAACAGAAAGGTTTTTCTCCTGTGTGTGTCATCATGTGTCGATTTAAATGACCCTTATTGGAAAAGCTTTTATCACAAACCGTACAAGTCCAAGGTTTTTTATCCGTCTTCTTGCTAGAGCAGTCAGAGTGTTTGTTGTCAGTGTGAGTCCTCAAATCACCTTCACAATCTGTATCACTTAAAAGTTTTTGGGTGTTGTCAGGAAAGTGTGATGCTGTGTCTTGGCATTTTGACAGTGGGGCTAAGAAGTTGTCTGCTTGTGATTCCTGTTCATGGTCTTTAGTCTTCACAGAGACACCAGTCAGTGGCAACATAGTGAGATCAGCCTCCTTCAGCCCTAGAAGACACTCTCCCCCCTGAGTGGCCCATATGTCCTCCTCTTCCTCTTTAATGTGGGAGGGCTGGGGGCCCGGCTCCAAATGGCCCCACAGCTGAAGAGTATGTTCTTCTTGAGGACTAATCAGCTGCTGGACGTCTGCAGGACAAATGCAACACAAACACACACTTCAGTCATTACCACTCACATTTACTTCTACCATCCATCCATTTTCTACCGCTTATTCCCTTCGGGGTCGCGGGCGGTGCTGGAGCCTATCTCAGCTACAATCGGGCGGAAGGCGGGGTACACCCTGGACAAGTCGCCACCTCATCACAGGGCCAACACAGATAGACAGACAACATTCACACACTAGGGACCATTTAGTGTTGCCAATCAACCTATCCCCAGGTGCATGTCTTTGGAGGGGGAGGGGGCTATCCCCAGGTGCATGTCTTTGGAGGTGGGAGAAGCCTATCCCCAGGTGCATGTCTTTGGAGGTGGGAGGAAGCCGGAGTAACCGGAGGGAACCCGCGCAGTCACGGGGAGAACATGCAAACTCCACACAGAAAGATCCCGAGCCCGGGATTGAACTCAGGACTACTCAGGACCTTCGTATTGTGAGGCAGACACACTAACCCCTCTGCCACCGTGCTGCCCCATTTACTTCTACTGTCCCTTGTAATATATTGGAAAGCATTTGTCTCAATGCCCACCTCAGAGTGTGTTCACACTTGTTATATTGTTTTTTTTTGTAGTACAGCCTTACAAAAAAAAGTCACGATTGCAGGTATGTAAGCCCATTTTGTCGACAAATGACATTGACATAATTATACACATTTTTGTTACGTCTTGTCTTGGTTACTGTAACGTTAGGGTCTTCCCATGTTCAGCATTTAAATATTGCAGTTGGTACAAAATTCAGCAGTTGGACTTTTGACTAGAACGAGGGTTTGCAACCTGCGGCTGTAGAGTGGCTAGTGGCTCCCTGGAGCTGTTTCAAAAATGTATGAAAATAGAAAAAGATGGGGGAAAAAATATATTTTTTGTTTTAATAGGGTTTCTGTAGGAGGCCCTCCTTAATTCAGAATCAGAATCAGCTTTATTGTCATTACGCAGAGCAACGAGATTGAGGCCATTCCACACAGTGCAATAAAACAAATGTACACTCTATACAGAGGGTGAAATGAATATGTACATGAATATCTACATGACAGGGTGGTTGGTGGAATGGGTTATTGCACCGAAGAGAAGGCAGTTATGAGGGTCAATGGGGAAGACTGTTCAGGGTGGTTATGGCCCTGGGGAAGAAGCTGTTCTTTAGCCTGTTCGTCTTGGTTTTAATGCACCTGTAGCGCTTCCCAGAGGGCAGCAGGCGGAACAGGTCAGAGCCAGGGTGGGTGCTGTCCTTGATGATGGCACTGGCTCTGTTGAGGCAGCGGGAGGTGTAGATTTCCATCAGAGAGGGGAGAGGGCGGCCGATGATCTTCTGAGCCATCTTGACCACTCTTTGCAGCCTCTCCCTGTCTGCTGCAGTGCAGCTGCCGTACCATACTGTAATACAATAGGTCAGCAGGCTCTCGATGGACGAGCGGTAGAAGGTCAGCAGCAGGTCAGGCTTCAGGTTGTACTTCCCAGAGGACTCTCAGGAAGTGTAGCCGCTGCTGAGCCTTCTTGATGATTGCTGTGGTGTTGACTGTCCAGGAAAAGTCGTTGGAGATGTGGACTCCAAGGTACCTGAAGGTGTGGACCCCCTCCACACGCTCGCCGTTGATGTAGAGGGGGGCAGGGTCGGTGCTGCTCCTCCTGAAGTCGACGATGATCTCTCTGGTCTTGTTGGTGTTGAGAGCGAGGTTGTTCTCCGAAGACCAGGCCGTCAGCTTCAGGACCTCCTCCCTGTAGGCAGCCTCGTCACCCCTGGAGATGAGCCCGACCACTGTGGTATCGTCAGCAAACTTGACGATAAGGTTGTCACCGTGGGCTGGACTGCAGTCATGGGTGTAGAGGCAGTAGAGGAGGGGGCTCAGCACACAGCCCTGTGGGGAGCCGATGCTCAGCGTGCGGGTGGATGAGAGGTGGGGGCCAAGTCTCACATTCTGGGGTCGGTCCGTTAGGAAGTCCCTTATCCAGGCGTTTGTGAGAGGGGGGAGGCCAAGAGTGTCCAGTTTATTGCAGAGTCTGTCCGGGATTATTGTATTGAAGGCAGAACTATAATCCACAGAGAGCATCCGGACGTAGCTCTGCTGCTGCTCCAGGTGGTTCAGAGCAGAGTGGAGAGCAACAGCGATGGCGTCCTCTGTGGATCTGTTCGCCCGGTATGCGAACTGGTGGGGGTCAATTAATTGTTAGAAATCCCACTTTTTATATTAAACATGATTCTCTGATGAGAGTATTTGACGAGCGCCGCTTTGTCCTACTAATTTTGGCAGTCCTTGAACTAACCGTAGTTTGTTTACATGTACAACTTTTTTCAACGATGCCAGAGAAAGGGGTTAGGGTTAGGCCACTCATTCTTTGTCTAATTTTGTCCACCAATCTTTTTATGCTGTGTGTGAATGCTCAAAGGTGAACTTTGTTGACGTTATTGACTTGTGTGGAGTGCTTATCAAGCATATTTAGTCAGTGCATGACTGCAAGCTAATCAAAACTTAATCAAATATTTTGGAGAATCGGTTTGAATCGAGGATTGGTTCTGAATCGAATAATTACCCCAAGAATCTGAATTCAATTCATTTAGGAGTCGTCGTAAGAATCACATCCCCATTAAAATAGTATAAAAAATGTTCCACTCGAAAAAATAAAAAGTGTTAACAATTTTTGAAATGGGGTTTGGAAGGGTTGCAGCTTCCATAAATAAATTATTCTTAAGGCCCCAAATTAGCCTGGGTGCGCCACAAAGAACTTAAAAAAAAAAGTAATTGGATATCAAAGTATACATCTTAATTTTCAGAGCGCATGTTTTATGAAGATTTATATCTAAATGCAACATGTTATATGACAACGCAGGCTTTATACAGTAGATGAGATCAGAGTGGTGTATAAAGAGATCCCAAGGTGAGACCACAGGGCAGCGACCTCTGGTGGACAAATTGTTTAAATGATTATTCCAATGCAAGAACGAGGGCGACGTTAAGAACGTACAGATCTATTTTCATCCATTTGGTAGTCCGTAGTTACTTCGTCTTGTTGCTGTTGCGTTGTGTGCATTTATGTACAAGATGTGTTAAAGGTAAAATGATAGTAAACTTACCTTTACTTTGTAGCACAATTTGACTCTGGCTAACATTTTCCTGTTGTCGATGTCGCTCCTTTTCCTCTCTCATTCTAAAAAGTTCCCCCTCGTACGACGCTATCGTTCTTTCAAACAGCGCAAAAATGTCGTCAGCTGCCGCCATTAGTCGCTCCTTCACCAACTCTTTCAACATTGTTATGATTTATTTCGGCGAATGTTATTTAACACGCTTGAAGCTAACTGAGCCTTTTACTTCCTCGTATAACTTCCGGCTGTTTCTTCTTCGATGGTGTTTTCCTCATGACTTCACATTGTTGTCATCTAGTGGTGATACTGAATATTGCGCAAAAGAGCTTTGTATAAGGAAGAAGAATGGAGGATCAATGGGACACATTAAATTTTTTTTAAATAAGTGCACATTATTTGACATTACATATTTATAATTGAAATTGAATGCATAAACGTGTTATTAAATGTGCAGGTAATTTGTTTAGTGTAACAGCACATTTAATTATTCCATCTTTTAATTACTTGTTTGTCACTATCATTTCAAACGAAAGCAACCATAGGACTAGATTCCTGTTAGCCCCGCCCACTGACTTTGATGGCCGAGTTTGACAGGGATAAAATACATTCACGAAGACTCAGGAAATAATCAAATAAATCATAAAATGATTAAATAAATCGTGAAATAACTAAATCAGGAAATACTGAAATGTATAATTAATGAAATAATTGAATATTTAATTAAATAATGAAATATTAATTACAGTAGAATTAAATGTACTTTTACATTAAACAATTAAAGACATTTAATAACAAATTTGTGTATTTAATAACAATTCTAACTAATTAATTTAATTACCACATTTAATTACCACATTTAAGTTATATTTCAATTTTGCACATTTAATAACACCTTTGTGTATTTAATAACAATTATAACTAATTAATTTAATTACCACATTTAATTACCACATTTAAGTTATATTTTAATTTTGCAGCCCTAATAGTGAAAGACGCTCCTTCACCAACATTTTAAACATTCTGATGTTGTATTTAAGAGAGCACAGTAACACTCACAAGAAGCGTTGCCAAGTGCAAACGTAACCACATGATGTTCCTTAATGTAACTTTTTAAACATGTCTGAAACAAACGAATCACAACCATAACAAAATTGTATTTAATTGTGTCTGCTCCTTCTCCTTCTCTTAGTTTAATGGGCGGTTGCAGCCAGCCATGACTGTAAAATAGCCTATGACTGTATCGGAGTAAGTAACAAGCGATTACTTTTCTTGATGTGTATAAACATTGCAGCGTACACGCTGTACGACAACGAACAAAAGCCATTCCAAATATATAGTGAACGAGAATATACATTTTTATTCTCTTGTACGTTCATGCAAACATTGACTAAGTGGTCTTTTTTGTTGTTTTAAAAACTTTTTTTTACCGTTATATGGACTAAGTGGTCTTTTTTTTGTTTCAAGAACTTTTTTTTACCCTTATGATGAACTATCTTAGCAATTTTTACCAAAATTGCCATTGGAACAATCACCACAAGTGAGAACATGCATTTTCACTCTGCTTCTGGACTAACATTACAAGCTACAGGATGCATTGCGCCAATACTTCCAAAGAGTTGCCAAGCAGACTGGCTGGTTGGCAGTTAGTTGCGATTTTTACTGTAACGGATGCCAGCTACCTTAGCTGTGGGATAGAATGTTAAACAGATGACACGTGAGTTTCAGTGCAGATAAATGAGACATTTGACTGGCAAAAATGACAGTGATTGGAAGTTGACAAAACAGGACAACGGTTCAAGGCTGCACATAATAGAGGTGTGGGGAAAAATTGATTCAAATTCAAATCACAATTCTCACGTTGTACGATTCAGTATCGATTCTCATTTTTAAAAAATCTATTTTATTTTTTTAAATTAATCAATCCAACAAAACAATACACAGCAATACCATAACAATGCAATCCAATTCCAAAACCAAACCCGACCCAGCAACACTCAGAACTGCAATAAACAGAGCAATTGAGAGGAGACACAAACACCACACAGAACAAACCAAAAGTAGTGAAACAAAAATGAATATTATCAACAACAGTATCAATATTAGTTACAATTTCAACATAGCAGTGATTAAAAATCCCTCATGGACATTATCATGACATTTATAAAAATATTTAAAAAAAAAAAGAACAATAGTGTCACAGTGGCTTACACTTGCATGGCATCTCATAAGCTTGACAACACACTGTGTCCAATATTTTCACAAAGATAAAATAAGTCATACTTTTGGTTCATTTAATAGTTAAAACAAATGTACATTATTGCAATCAGTTGATAAAACATTGTCCTTTACAATTATAAAAGCTTTTTACAAAAATCTACTACTCTGCTTGCATGTCAGCAGACTGGGGTAGATCCTGCTGAAATCCTATATATTGAATGAATAGAGAATCCTTTTGAATCGGAAAAATGTCGTTTTTGAATCGAGAATCGCGTTGAATCGAAAAAAATCGATTTATAATCGAATCGTGACCCCAAGAATCGATATTGAATCGAATCGTGGGACACCCAAAGATTCGTAGCTCTAGCGCATAATGTCTGAAGATTTGTTGATTTAACATAACTTGATGCAATCGCAACACTGCGAAAGGTCCGGAAAGATCTATTTTAATTCTCCGCCATGTGACCGCATGTGTGCTTTCAAGCTCGCCTTATAATAATAACTTCTACTGCAAACTGAACAGGCGTATAGTTTTCCCGAGTGTGTTTTCATATGTGATAACATAGGTGACCTTTGCGAGAATCTTTTACCGCAAACTGGGCAAGCAAAAGGTTTCTCTCCTGTGTGTGTTCTCATATGTGATACCATTACTTCCTTATAACAGAATCTATTACCGCAAATTGAACAACGGAAAGGTTTTACTCCCGTGTGTTGTATCATGTGTCGGTTCAAACTGCTCTTAAAAGAAAAGCTTTTTGCACAAACAGAGCAGGGAAAATGCTGTTTACCTGTCTTGTTTTGAGAGCATTCAGAGTGTTGAATGTGAGTGTGAGTCCCTGCATCCCTGCTCAGAGGGTCTCTGGCAGCGTCCATGTCGTCGACCTCACTATTTGATGGTGGAGCTAAGAAGTTGTCTGCTTGTGATCCTCCACTGGGGACTCCATCAGCTTCTGTTGTCATGTGTTGTGGTAAGCTGCTACTTGGAGGTTTCGCCCCTCCGTTTTCCGCACTTAGACTGTAATGAAACTGTAAGGAGTCGGGTGATTTGTCTTCAATCATCACAGAGACAAAAGTCAGTGGCAAGTCGGTGGGATCAGCCTTTGTCGACCCTGTAAGACACTCTCCTTCTTGAATGATCCAGAGAACCTCATCTTCCCTTTTAATGTTGGGGGGATGTGGATCCTCCGGATTCAAAGAAGTGTTCAAATGAGCCGGACATTTTTCTTGACGGCCAATCAGCTGATGGACGTCTGCAGGACAAATGCAACACAAATTAACTTCAATCAAAATCACTTTCGCATTTTTCTGGCCTGCCGTGTAATATCTCGGTGCAGTCACACTTGTTGTGTTTGTTTCGGTTAAAGTACTCGTTTCGTTTGCTCTGCTATAGAGATGTCCGATAATATCGGGGTGCCGATATTATCGGCAGATAAATGCTTTGAAATTATCGGTATCGGTTTCAAAGTTATCGGTATCAAAAAAGTAAAATATATGACTTTTTAAAACGCTGCTGTGTACACGGACATAGGGAGAAGTACAGAGCGCCAATAAACCTTAAAGGCACTGCCTTCGCGTGCCGGCCCAATCACATAATATCTACGGCTTTTCACACACACAAGTGAATGCAATGCATACTTGGTCAACAGCCATACAGGTCACACTGAGGGTGGCCGTATAATCAACTTTAGCACTGCTACAAATATGCGGCACACTGTGAACCCACACCAAACAAGAATGACAAACACATTTCGGGAGAACATCCACACCGTAACACAACATAAACACAACAGAACAAATTCCCAGAACGCCTTGCAGCACTAACTCTTCCGGGACGCTACAATATACACCCCCCGCTACCCCAACCGCCCCCAACTAAACCCCCCAACCCCGCCCACCTCAAGCTCCTCATGCTCTCTCAGGGAGAGCATGTCCCAAATTCCAAGCTGCTGTTTTGAGGCATGTTAAAAAAAATAATGCACTTTGTGACTTCAATAATAAATATGGCAGTGCCATGTTGGCATTTTTTCCCCATAACTTGAGTTGATTTATTTTGAAAAACCTTGTTACATTGTTTAATGCATCCAGCGGGGCATCACAACAAAATTAGGCATAATAATGTGTTCATTCCACGACTGTATATATCGGTATCGGTTGATATCGGAATCGGTAATTAAGAGTCGGACAATATCGGAATATCGGCAAAAAAGCCATAATCGGACATCTCTACTCTGCTGGTACGGTTCATTTGGTCAAGTAATGTAGGACGGGACAAAACCAAGACCCGTCTCCCAGGTGGTCTTGGTCTTTATTATTTATCATTGTATTCTGTTTTTCTTTACCATTTACACAACGTGCCAACTTCACTGGTTTTGGGGTTTGTAGCATCACCATTTTTACATTTGAAAGCGTTTCACCACTGAACATGTGTGCTGCGTGCCATGTCTACAGAGAGCACGTATACTGGAAATATAAAACTTTCTCATGTCAGGTTGTGTTTTTATGGATCACATACATTGTGTGGAAAATGATATATGCCAAATTTAGCCCTGTATCGAACTCTGTAAGACAGGGACCCCCAAACCTTTTGACTCGGGGGCCGCATTGGGTTAAAAAACACCCTATATATATTAGGGCTGCAACTAACGATTAATTTGATAATCGATTAATCTGTCGATTATTAATTTGATTAATCGATTAATAATCGGATAAAAGAGACAAACTACATTTCTATCCTATCCGGTATTTTATTGAAAAAAAAACAGCATACTGGCACCATACTTATTTTGATTATTGTTTCTCAGCTGTTTGTAAATGTTGCAGTTTATAAATAAAGGTTTAGTAAAAAAAAAAAAAAAAAAAAAATATTTTAAAAAAAACAAACCTCTGCGCATGCGCATAGCATAGATCTAACGAATCGATGACTAAATTAACCGGCAACTATTTTAATAATCGATTTTAATCGATTAGTTGTTGCAGCCCTAATATATATATATATATATATATACACACAGCCCGGCCAAATGTGTGTGTATATATATATATATATATATATATATATATATATATATATATATATATATATATATATATATATATACAAAAGCGATAGGTGGCGCTCTACCACCGTGACATATATATTATTAGCGGTCAAATGCACATTGTCAACAGTAACTAATCAGATCAGGTGTATATTACTCAAATATAGTTGATAGTAGTATACTACGTTTTGGACCTCAATCATTTAACAATTTATCCACTAGAGGTCGCTGTTCTGGAGCTCAGATGTCTTAAAGCAGGGGTTCCCAAACTACAGCCCAAGTTAAGTCCCAAGTTAAAAATATCTATCTATTTTTAAAAAAAAATTATTTTCTTAAATCTGTCCTTTCTAATCCCAAATTAAAAAATATATATATATATATATATTGCTTTAAGACATCTGAGCTCCAGAACAGCGACCTCTAGTGGATACATTGTTAAATGTTTATTCCATAGGAATGAACGCATGGAAGAACGTTAAACGTAGTATACTACTAACAACTATATTTTAGTAATATATACCTAATCTGATTTATTACTGTTGGTAAAATATATGTCACGGTGGTAGAGCGCCACCTATCGCTTTTGTATGGCTACAAGCGCGTTTTTACACGTAAATGTTCTAGTTTTTGAGTTAAGAAGGTGTGTTGAAAGTGAAACAATAGTCAATTTACCTTCGATTTGTAGAGTCTTGCAAACAGCTTGCAGTTGTTGACGATGTCGCTCGTTTTCCTCTTTTGTTCGTGAGAGTTCCTCCTCGTACGACGCTATCGTGCTTTCAAACAGCGCGAATATTTCATCAGCTGACGTCATTAGTCGCTCCTTCACCAACTCTTTCAACATTTTGGATTCCAGCAAACACACCAAGAGCACGTTTGAAGCCTTTTACTTTCGTCTTCTAACATCCGCCTTTTTTTTTTTCTTCGGTGGCGGTTCTTTCCGGAGCCAAGCATTCATGACGTCACACTGTTGCCATCTGGCGGCGGCATTGAAGAATACGCGGAAGACAAATGAAATAGGGTCCTACGACAATATTGTTCCGTCAAACAGGCTTAATATTTTATTAGTTGCTTTTTTTTCTTTGTAAAAAGACCATTACTAGGAAATGGATATCCCAGGAGAGCCCAACTTTGAAGCAATGAACATATGTAAAATGGAGAATATAACTGCTTTTATTCATTATAAATTGGAGAAATTTACTTCATACTGGGAAAACTTGGTCAATTATGTCACGCCCCATAAACCTGATTTTAATTTCTCGAATTAGTGATTTTACTGTAAAAAAAAAAGATTACTCCCTATATGTCTATATATATATATAATTATTTTTAAATTATGATTTACTATTTGTTTATATTCTTCTATTTTATTTCTGATTATTATTATTAATTTATTATTATTATTTCTTTTTTCTTTATTTAATTGATTTATCTGTAAATATTATCATTTTGTTTTGTGGTGGCAAATTTCTGTCCTAAGGTTACCTGTCACCTGAATGCATTAGGAGGGACAATACATGGCAGGGCAGGTCGCCCTGACAGTGTACACGTTCCCTTGGTTGTTGTTATGACATTGTACATGTTACATAAGTTGTTTGTTATGCTGGACTCTGACCATCAGGGAGCGTATAACTAACCATGTTGGACCAAGTCTTGTGTGTGTGCGCTCTGTCTTTGATTTCTGCATGAACGCGCAGCATCCGACGTCTCTGGAGACATTGTCTGTATTCATGGAAACCCAATCCAACCTTGTACCATCTGATTAAGATGAAATCCATCTCTTGTAACAAATTCTCTTTTTGTTCCTGTTTAAGATTTGGACATTTCCACTACAGTTTTCTTGCTGTTTCTTCTTTTTTTTTTGGGTGGGGGCATCGTTGGGATATAAACAAAAACATATTTTGACATATAGGGCAGACAACAGATGTATTATGTATGTAAATATGATGTAATGGATAAGAAAGTCTGATGCTGGATGTCAATAACAATTAAATGAAAAAATAAAAAAAATGTTTTATCAGTTGCAACCATAAGTCACCAACTCTTTCAAAAATATGACATTGTCTTTTAAGAATGGATTAAAAAAAACCTCAGTGGTTAAACCAAATTGCCTGGCCATTTTGAACGCACCATGGTGGTGTACAGTGTGTTATACATTGTCTATATAAAATATAAGAACCGAAATTAAACTTAGTATGTGGGCAACAAGTGATTTATAATCATTCTGAAAAGTGGTCACATTTACATTATTTGTAAGTGGAAATGTCCACAGGACATAATAGTTATTAGTTTAATTAATTGGACCAGGGATTCTCAAACTGTTGTACTTGTACCACTAGTCGTACATAGGCTCCATAGAGATACGCCAAATAATCACTTGATTAAAGTACAGTGTTTTATTTTCCTAAATTCAGTGCTAATGTTCATAATGTTACAGTGGTCAAGTATATTAAATATACCTGTTAAATAAAACCTCTGCCTTGCTTTTAATGAATACTTAGACCTGCTACGCTACTGTCTATGAATTCTCTCATTCATTCAGGTAATTGTAAATTCAGAGCATTCAATCGATCACAACTGGACTGTTCGGTTTGTCCTACAAGACTTAGATCGGTCAGATCTAGTCTTAGACTTGCATTGGTCAGGTCTAGTCTAGCGGCTGGTGCCAATACCTCAGTATGCTTAATCAGTACATGCTCATAGACTTAGATTGGTCAGATCTAGTCTTAGACTTGCATTGGTCAGGTCTAGTCTAGCGGCTGGTGCCAATACCTCAGTATGCTTAATCAGTTCATGCTCATAGACTTAGATTGGTCAGATCTAGTCTAGCGGCTTGTGCCAAAACCCCAAATATTTATACTCCAAAACCAGGAGGGTGTGCCTGGGCAGGGATGGTTTCGCCCTATTGTAGTGATAAAAACCACTGCATTGAAGAGAGGAAGGCAGTAACATCACTGGGCAAGGATGAAAACATCACGATCTTGCCAGCTGATAAGGGAGATGCACAGTAATTCTCAACACAACTGACTCCCAAAACCAGTTTCTTACACTCCTCAAAGACTCCAACACATGACATACTCAAAAGGCACCCCACAAGTGGGTACAAGAGGAGAATCATTGAGTTCTTACAAACTCTACAAAAGTCTGAAGCCATCAACAGGGCATTGTATTACCGACTATACCCAAAAGAAACCATCCTTGGTGTTTATGGCCTTCCAAAAATACACAAAGATAGGGCTCCTCTCAGAACCATTATCAGCAGTAACAACTCTGCAACGTAGAATTTTGCTAAATATTTGGCCAAGATCTTAGCACCTTTGGTTGGCAAAACTCCACATCACGTCCAAAACTCAATTGACTTTGTAGCAAAGATCAGAGATCTAAAACTGGACAAAAATGAAACTATGGTTTCGTTCCACGTCACTTCGTTCACCTGTATTCCAACACAGCATGCAGTAGAGACAGTGAGGCAACTAAGGAATCCCACCTTACAGGATAGATCCACACTAAACCCGGAACAGATTTGCCTTTTGCTGGAACTTTGCCTTAACACTACATATTTTCAATTCATGGGAACTTTTTACTGACAAAAACATGGTTGTGCCATGGGATCACCTGTGTCCCCAATAGTAGCAAACCTTTATATGGAGGACATAGAAAATACAGCTTTGGGCTCCTTTAAGGGAACAGCACCAAGTCATTGGTACAGATATGTGAATGACACATGGGGGGAAATCAGAAACCAAGAAGTGCAAGCCTTCATTGAGCACATTAGGTCAGTGGACAAAAACATCAAGTTCACATTTGAGGATGTCAAAGACAGTATGTTGCCTTTTTTGGACTATGATGTGAAAACAGGGGCCTCCATGTCAGGGTTTACCAATAACCCACACATACCGACCAATACCTACTTTTTGACTCACACCAACCACTGAAACACAAATAGGCCATTATCAGACCATTCCTAAAATACTCTGCAAATTAGCCTCCAACAAATAACAGTTGAGTTGAGTTGAGTTACAAACATTCTGGTCCTAGATGGTGACCAGAATGCCATTTGTTTACAACTGAATGAAACGCTAACGTGGAGAATCCCGACTATTTTTGACTTGTAGTAATTGATCCCCAGCGATTGTTCTGCTACACAATACCTCAATGCTAATGAGCGGAAATTACACTTCGACTGTCATTGGTTTTGACAGTAGGATTGCTTTTTGCATCAAAACAGTTGTTTATCTCACTACGATTGTTAGGATCCGCTGCTCGGATCAGTTTGTTTACAGTTTTAGTGTCACGTGTGTTTTGTTTCTGTTGCCATGACGGCAGATTTTTGCTCACCTGCCTCTGGTTAGCGTTTCGGGACGCGCACCTGTTGCCCGAGCGCTAATCAGAGGACTATTTAGTCTTCGCCCGGGCAGCACTCTGCCTGGCTTCCTAGTTTGTTCTCATGCAACAGCTGACGACCACTTTGCTTCCTGCTAGCTCTCATGCTAGATTATTTTGCTTGCTAGCTCCCATGCTAGTCGTTTTTGTTTTTCTCTTGTCTGATTTAGTTCTAAAATAAATCATTTTCCTACCTGCAAGCTGTGTCCGAGCCCGTCTGCATCCTTGGGAGAACACCTCGCACCACGATGCGACCCGGTCGTCACAGTAGGAAGCCAGCAAGAAGTTCTCCCGCAACGAGCACGTCGGAGGAGATGGACGAAGGTGCGTGGATGGTGTTGCGAGCAATGGAGGCGGAGACTCTCCGCTATTCCCCCTCGGAGCGCCAGGACCTGATCTGGGGTCCTAACGGAAAGTTGGTCCCAATCCACTCCGTTTGGCCCGAGGACATCGCCACACCTCCGCACCACCGGACGCGTCAGCGAAGACGGAAGCCACCCAAGAGGTCTTCACCTCGCTGCCAAGACGCGCCACTCCCTCAAACTCCTCCACCGGTACACAGCAAGCTGTGTCCGAGCCGTCTGCATCCTTGGGAGAACACCTCGCACCACGATGCGACCAGGTCGTCACAACGATAGGGCGAAACCATCCTTGCCCAGGAACACCCTCCTGGTTTTGGAGTATAAATATTTGGGTATATCTGATCAATCTAAGTCTAAGACTAGATCTGACCAATCTACGTCTATGAGCATGAACTGATGAAGCCGATTACTACGCTTCATCAGCGTTGGAATAAGCGTTTCAAGGGAGGGACGGCAAGGCTTATTGGAAGGGAGATGTCGCAATAGTGAGACCATTAAGCGGGTTATATCATTGCCCATTTCATAGGAGCAGATTTGTTCACATGTTAAAGAACACAATCTCTACCCTTTGTTTATGGTCGCAGGGTTTGAGCAAAGTTTATTTCTCCACTGAGCGTTTTACAATCTAATTATTTTCACTGACCTTTTCTTTGAAGATGTCAATGATACCACTTTTGTTAAGGTCTTTACAATTATTCTAAAATGTAGTAAATCAACTCTGCATAAATTAGCATGTGCAGATGCATTACAATAAATCTGAATAGGGTGCATCACATTATTTCAGAATCAATTCAGACTAAGAGACTAATTAGAGCCTCAGAAATGTTTTTAGTTGATTTCTGACTGTGCATTCAATATAACGTAATATGCAATGGAGCAAACCATCCGCCATTTTATAAAGAAAACTAGCTGGGTAATAACGATAAGATTGAATTTAAAGAACTGGGGCCGTACTTATCAAGCTTCTTAGAATTACTCCTAAGAAGTCTGCTAAGAGTTGACTTAAGAGTAAATAAATTATTCGCTGAAAGCTGCACTTAAAAGATAGTTATCAAGCGTCTTACTCACACTTTCAGCGAAGTGTAGGACTGAATCTTAAGTGTCACACTCAGAGCTGAATTACGACATTACTATGTGCCGTAAACGGAATTTTAGGTGACGTCATTTCTGTGTCCATAGAAATGACCAATCACGGAAGGGAATCCGTTGTCTAAGAATAAAGAAATATCTTGGAAATATTTAAGTGGACAATGGGAGTGTATATTTTGACAATAAACTACAAAATAATACAAAACAAACTAGTCCCCGCCGGCACTCACGCTACCGCTCCCTCTCTTCTCTCGCCCACACACTCACTGACGTCACTCACCTCACGGCCACACACATACGCTACTGTCATAACATTTTCTTTCCAATTCATTAATTAGGCAACTAATTTGAAACTGGTGTGGGTGGCTCTATATATACTAGCCCACTGCAGCCACATGCAGAAATCAACAAGGAATCGAAAAGTATTAAATCTGTGACAAAAATAATATCCGCTCTGTCTAAACGATACTGTTTGATCAGCTGCTCGTCATCAAAAAACAAAACAAAACATTGTTCCGTTCCCTGAACGTTCGCGCACGTCTCTCTCGCCTCAGTGCCATCCCCTGCTGGCAACTCCTAACCACTTAAGACACCTCTGAAGGTCTCTTAAATATCGTGGAGAGTAGGAGTGATTCTTAGACTTAAGAACGTTGATAAAAAGCTTTTATTCTTAAGTTTGAGAGTAGGACTAAATTTCGCAAATTCTCAGGACTTAAGTGTAAAATGGCACTCTAAGAAGCTTGATAAGTACGGCCCCTGATGAAGAAATCGGGTATCATAAAGCGAACCATCAGTTTGGAGGTTACGTGACACTTCAATGACGTGACAATCTCTTTATCACAAACTGGACAGTAAACCATTTATTATCCGTTGTGTGTCCGCATGTGCGCCATCAAATTGTCGTGCAGAGCGAATGTTTTAGTACAAGGTAACGAGGAAAATGTGGTCTCTCCTGCATGTTTGACTTTCGAGAAAATTGTCCATCACAATCTAAAAGCTTTTTCTCTATTGTGCGTCCCCATGTGTGCCATCAAGGTGTCCTGCCGAGAGAACGTTTTGGCACAAAGTGAACATTGGTATGGCTTTTCTCCTGTGTGTGTTCTCACGTGCTTGACCATATTAGACTTCTTAGAGAATCTTTCACCACAATATATACACATAAAAGGTTTCTCCCCAGTGTGTGTTCTCATGTGTGCTACCATATTTGACTTTTGAGAGAATCTCAGGCCACAAACTGAACAACTAAACGGTTTTTCTCCTGTGTGCGTTCTCATGTGTAACGCCACGTTTGACTTTTTAGACAATATTTTGCCACAAACTGTACAACGCCAAGGTTTTTCGCCTGTGTGTGTCAGCATGTGTTCATTCAAATGACTCTTATTGGAAAGGTTTTCATCACAAATTGAGCAGGTAAAATGTTTTTTACCTGTATTCTTTTCAGAGCATGTTGAGTGTTTGTTATCAGTCTGAATCCTCATATCGCCCTCACAATCTGTATCACTGCTCAAAGGTTCTTGGGTGTCGTCTCTGGCCACACCGCTGTCTGATAGTGGGGCTAAGACGTCTGCTTGTGGTTTCTCTTCATGGTCGTCAGTCTTCACAGAGACACCAGTCAGTGACAACTTGACCTCCTTTTGTCCTTGAAGAAACTCGCCTTCCTGAGTGATCCAGACGACCTCCTCTTCCTCTTCCTCTTTAATGTGGGAGGGCTGTGGATCCTCCGGCTCCAAAATGGAGCTTCTCCCCTGCAGATGAGTTGGACATTCTTCTTGACGAGCAATCAGCTGCTGGCCGTCTGCAAGAAAAATGTGCCATAAAAACACAGTTCAAGGATAATCTCTTGAATTTTGTTCTGCCCCGCCATCTTGGAAAGTATTTCCAGTATCTCAAGGCCCACATTTGTCATATTTGGTTCTAATCAACTTCATGGACATCATTCAAAATGCTGTATGTCACCAGCTCAAACTTCTTTAAACCAAAAACATAACACCCCAACCAACGTCGAGCACAGGGGTCGGCAACCCAAAATGTTGAAAGAGCCATATTGGACCAAAAATACCAAAAAAAATCTGGAGCCGCAAATAATTTAAAGTCTTATATACGTGTTACAATGAAGGCAACACATGATGTAAGTGTCTATATTAGTTGTATTAGCCTACTATCGAAGGCTGGCGCAAATCATCATTGACAGAAATGTTGTATTTTTATTTTTATTCTACACATTTTTGTGTGTAGAAATGCAGCCAATATTACATACAGATAATGTGCCGTGAGACGTGCAAATCTAAATTAAATACACAGAGGACATAAATAAAGCAAATTAAATGGGCTCAAATATACCTACAAACGAGGCATAATGATGCAATGTAGCATGTTAGCATCAATTAGCTTGCAGTCACGGATTGACCAAATATGTCTTATAAGCACTCCAGAAAATCAATAAAATCAACAAAGCTCACCTTTGTGCATTCACGCACAGCATAAAACGTTTGGTGGACAAAATGAGACAAAGAAGGAGTGGCATAAAACACGTCTTTCTGTGGCAGCATCGGAGAAAGTTGTACATGTAAACAAACTACGACGAGTTCAAGGATCGCTGAAATTAGTAGGACAAAACGGTGCTTGCCAAATACGCTCATCAGTGAAGCATGTATAACAAAAGTAATTAATTCCCAAGAAAAACAGCAGGGAGTCCATCGTCTGGCGGTGGTTTGGCTTCAAGCGGGAAGATGTTGAACAGACAACCGTAATATGTCAGGAGCAGAGGTCACCGCCTCTGTCTATGGTGCTGAGGACGAGCACCATCGGATAGGGGCGGGGCATGGGCTGACAGCGAGACACAGCTGGCAGATGATTAGATTTCACAGGTGGTACGTG